>NW_026968111.1:0-127488 GCF_028390025.1 Pseudophryne corroboree | reverse complement strand
GGTCAAAAATGAAAATTTCAAAAGTGCCCCAATTTCTGCTTTAAACTTTAGGTACTATCCCAAAATGTATCACTAAGGTGACAGAAGTTGATTTCGGAGCATCATTTTTGAACAGGAGCTTCAACCGTTTTGTGGCATATGAGAATTCCATAAGCCCCGGACCTGTCGATTTTGTTCAAAAATGAAAATTTCAAAAGTGCCCCAATTTCTGCTTTAAACTTTAGGTACTATCCCAAAATGTATCACTAAGGTGACAGAAGTTGATTTCGGAGCATCATTTTTGAACAGGAGCTTCAACCGTTTTGTGGCATATGAGAATTCCATAAGCCCCGGACCTGTCGATTTTGGTCAAAAATGAAAATTTCAAAAGTGCCCCAATTTCTGCTTTAAACTTTAGGTACTATCCCAAAATGTATCACTAAGGTGACAGAAGTTGATTTCGGAGCATCATTTTTGAACAGGAGCTTCAACCGTTTTGTGGCATATGAGAATTCCATAAGCCCCGGACCTGTCGATTTTGGTCAAAAATGAAAATTTCAAAAGTGCCCCAATTTCTGCTTTAAACTTTAGGTACTATCCCAAAATGTATCACTAAGGTGACAGAAGTTGATTTCGGAGCATCATTTTTGAACAGGAGCTTCAACCGTTTTGTGGCATATGAGAATTCCATAAGCCCCGGACCTGTCGATTTTGGTCAAAAATGAAAATTTCAAAAGTGCCCCAATTTCTGCTTTAAACTTTAGGTACTATCCCAAAATGTATCACTAAGGTGACAGAAGTTGATTTCGGAGCATCATTTTTGAACAGGAGCTTCAACCGTTTTGTGGCATATGAGAATTCCATAAGCCCCGGACCTGTCGATTTTGGTCAAAAATGAAAATTTCAAAAGTGCCCCAATTTCTGCTTTAAACTTTAGGTACTATCCCAAAATGTATCACTAAGGTGACAGAAGTTGATTTCGGAGCATCATTTTTGAACAGGAGCTTCAACCGTTTTGTGGCATATGAGAATTCCATAAGCCCCGGACCTGTCGAATTTGGTCAAAAATGAAAATTTCAAAAGTGCCCCAATTTCTGCTTTAAACTTTAGGTACTATCCCAAAATGTATCACTAAGGTGACAGAAGTTGATTTCGGAGCATCATTTTTGAACAGGAGCTTCAACCGTTTTGTGGCATATGAGAATTCCATAAGCCCCGGACCTGTCGAATTTGGTCAAAAATGAAAATTTCAAAAGTGCCCCAATTTCTGCTTTAAACTTTAGGTACTATCCCAAAATGTATCACTAAGGTGACAGAAGTTGATTTCGGAGCATCATTTTTGAACAGGAGCTTCAACCGTTTTGTGGCATATGAGAATTCCATAAGCCCCGGACCTGTCGATTTTGGTCAAAAATGAAAATTTCAAAAGTGCCCCAATTTCTGCTTTAAACTTTAGGTACTATCCCAAAATGTATCACTAAGGTGACAGAAGTTGATTTTGGAGCATCATTTTTGAACAGGAGCTTCAACCGTTTTGTGGCATATGAGAATTCCCTAAGCCCCAGACCTGTCGATTTTGGTCAAAAATGAAAATTTCAAAAGTGCCCCAATTTCTGCTTTAAACTTTAGGTACTATCCCAAAATTTATCATTAAGGTGACAGAAGTTGATTTCGGAGCATTATTTTTGAACAGGAGCTTCAACCGTTTTGTGGCATATAAGAAATTCCCTAAGCCCCGGACCTGTCGATTTTGGTCAAAAATGAAAATTTCAAAAGTGCCCCAATTTCTGCTTTAAACTTTAGGTACTATCCCAAAATGTATCACTAAGGTGACAGAAGTTGATTTCGGAGCATCATTTTTGAACAGGAGCTTCAACCGTTTTGTGGCATATGAGAATTCCATAAGCCCCGGACCTGTCGATTTTGGTCAAAAATGAAAATTTCAAAAGTGCCCCAATTTCTGCTTTAAACTTTAGGTACTATCCCAAAATGTATCACTAAGGTGACAGAAGTTGATTTCGGAGCATCATTTTTGAACAGGAGCTTCAACCGTTTTGTGGCATATGAGAATTCCATAAGCCCCGGACCTGTCGATTTTGGTCAAAAATGAAAATGTCAAAAGTGCCCCAATTTCTGCTTTAAACTTTAGGTACTATCCCAAAATGTATCACTAAGGTGACAGAAGTTGATTTCGGAGCATCATTTTTGAACAGGAGCTTCAACCGTTTTGTGGCATATGAGAATTCCATAAGCCCCGGACCTGTCGAATTTGGTCAAAAATGAAAATTTCAAAAGTGCCCCAATTTCTGCTTTAAACTTTAGGTACTATCCCAAAATGTATCACTAAGGTGACAGAAGTTGATTTTGGAGCATCATTTTTGAACAGGAGCTTCAATTTTTTGTGGCATATGAGAAATTCCCTAAGCAGCGGACCTGTCGATTTTGGTCAAAAATTAAAATTTCAAAAGTGCCCCAATGTCTGCTTTAAACTTTAGGTACTATCCCAAAATGTATCACTAAGGTGACAGAAGTTGATTTCGGAGCATCATTTTTGAACAGGAGCTTCAACCGTTTTGTGGCATATGAGAAATTCCCTAAGCCCCGGACCTGTCGATTTTGGTCAAAAATTGAAATTTCAAAAGAGCCCCAATTTCTGCTTTAAACTTTAGGTACTATCCCAAAATTTATCACTAAGGTGACAGAAGTTGATTTCGGAGCATCATTTTTGAACAGGAGCTTCAACCGTTTTGTGGCATATGAGAATTCCATAAGCTCCGGACCTGTCGATTTTGGTCAAAAATGAAAATTTCAAAAGTGCCCCAATTTCTGCTTTAAACTTTAGGTACTATCCCAAAATGTATCACTCAGGTGACAGAAGTTGATTTCGGAGCATCATTTTTGAACAGGAGCTTCAACCGTTTTGTGGCATATGAGAATTCCATAAGCCCCGGACCTGTCGATTTTGGTCAAAAATGAAAATTTCAAAAGTGCCCCAATTTCTGCTTTAAACTTTAGGTACTATCCCAAAATGTATCACTAAGGTGACAGAAGTTGATTTCGGAGCATCATTTTTGAACAGGAGCTTCAACCGTTTTGTGGCATATGAGAATTCCATAAGCCCCGGACCTGTCGATTTTGGTCAAAAATGAAAATTTCAAAAGTGCCCCAATTTCTGCTTTAAACTTTAGGTACTATCCCAAAATGTATCACTAAGGTGACAGAAGTTGATTTCGGAGCATCATTTTTGAACAGGAGCTTCAACCGTTTTGTGGCATATGAGAATTCCATAAGCCCCGACCTGTCGATTTTGGTCAAAAATGAAAATTTCAAAAGTGCCCCAATTTCTGCTTTAAACTTTAGGTACTATCCCAAAATGTATCACTAAGGTGACAGAAGTTGATTTCGGAGCATCATTTTTGAACAGGAGCTTCAACCGTTTTGTGGCATATGAGAATTCCATAAGCCCCGGACCTGTCGAATTTGGTCAAAAATGAAAATTTCAAAAGTGCCCCAATTTCTGCTTTAAACTTTAGGTACTATCCCAAAATGTATCACTAAGGTGACAGAAGTTGATTTCGGAGCATCATTTTTGAACAGGAGCTTCAACCGTTTTGTGGCATATGAGAATTCCATAAGCCCCGGACCTGTCGAATTTGGTCAAAAATGAAAATTTCAAAAGTGCCCCAATTTCTGCTTTAAACTTTAGGTACTATCCCAAAATGTATCACTAAGGTGACAGAAGTTGATTTCGGAGCATCATTTTTGAACAGGAGCTTCAACCGTTTTGTGGCATATGAGAATTCCATAAGCCCCGGACCTGTCGATTTTGGTCAAAAATGAAAATTTCAAAAGTGCCCCAATTTCTGCTTTAAACTTTAGGTACTATCCCAAAATGTATCACTAAGGTGACAGAAGTTGATTTTGGAGCATCATTTTTGAACAGGAGCTTCAACCGTTTTGTGGCATATGAGAATTCCCTAAGCCCCAGACCTGTCGATTTTGGTCAAAAATGAAAATTTCAAAAGTGCCCCAATTTCTGCTTTAAACTTTAGGTACTATCCCAAAATTTATCATTAAGGTGACAGAAGTTGATTTCGGAGCATTATTTTTGAACAGGAGCTTCAACCGTTTTGTGGCATATAAGAAATTCCCTAAGCCCCGGACCTGTCGATTTTGGTCAAAAATGAAAATTTCAAAAGTGCCCCAATTTCTGCTTTAAACTTTAGGTACTATCCCAAAATGTATCACTAAGGTGACAGAAGTTGATTTCGGAGCATCATTTTTGAACAGGAGCTTCAACCGTTTTGTGGCATATGAGAATTCCATAAGCCCCGGACCTGTCGATTTTGGTCAAAAATGAAAATTTCAAAAGTGCCCCAATTTCTGCTTTAAACTTTAGGTACTATCCCAAAATGTATCACTAAGGTGACAGAAGTTGATTTCGGAGCATCATTTTTGAACAGGAGCTTCAACCGTTTTGTGGCATATGAGAATTCCATAAGCCCCGGACCTGTCGATTTTGGTCAAAAATGAAAATGTCAAAAGTGCCCCAATTTCTGCTTTAAACTTTAGGTACTATCCCAAAATGTATCACTAAGGTGACAGAAGTTGATTTCGGAGCATCATTTTTGAACAGGAGCTTCAACCGTTTTGTGGCATATGAGAATTCCATAAGCCCCGGACCTGTCGAATTTGGTCAAAAATGAAAATTTCAAAAGTGCCCCAATTTCTGCTTTAAACTTTAGGTACTATCCCAAAATGTATCACTAAGGTGACAGAAGTTGATTTTGGAGCATCATTTTTGAACAGGAGCTTCAATTTTTTGTGGCATATGAGAAATTCCCTAAGCAGCGGACCTGTCGATTTTGGTCAAAAATTAAAATTTCAAAAGTGCCCCAATGTCTGCTTTAAACTTTAGGTACTATCCCAAAATGTATCACTAAGGTGACAGAAGTTGATTTCGGAGCATCATTTTTGAACAGGAGCTTCAACCGTTTTGTGGCATATGAGAAATTCCCTAAGCCCCGGACCTGTCGATTTTGGTCAAAAATTGAAATTTCAAAAGAGCCCCAATTTCTGCTTTAAACTTTAGGTACTATCCCAAAATTTATCACTAAGGTGACAGAAGTTGATTTCGGAGCATCATTTTTGAACAGGAGCTTCAACCGTTTTGTGGCATATGAGAATTCCATAAGCTCCGGACCTGTCGATTTTGGTCAAAAATGAAAATTTCAAAAGTGCCCCAATTTCTGCTTTAAACTTTAGGTACTATCCCAAAATGTATCACTCAGGTGACAGAAGTTGATTTCGGAGCATCATTTTTGAACAGGAGCTTCAACCGTTTTGTGGCATATGAGAATTCCATAAGCCCCGGACCTGTCGATTTTGGTCAAAAATGAAAATTTCAAAAGTGCCCCAATTTCTGCTTTAAACTTTAGGTACTATCCCAAAATGTATCACTAAGGTGACAGAAGTTGATTTCGGAGCATCATTTTTGAACAGGAGCTTCAACCGTTTTGTGGCATATGAGAATTCCATAAGCCCCGGACCTGTCGATTTTGGTCAAAAATGAAAATTTCAAAAGTGCCCCAATTTCTGCTTTAAACTTTAGGTACTATCCCAAAATGTATCACTAAGGTGACAGAAGTTGATTTTGGAGCATCATTTTTGAACAGGAGCTTCAACCGTTTTGTGGCATATGAGAATTCCCTAAGCCCCAGACCTGTCGATTTTGGTCAAAAATGAAAATTTCAAAAGTGCCCCAATTTCTGCTTTAAACTTTAGGTACTATCCCAAAATGTATCACTAAGGTGACAGAAGTTGATTTTGGAGCATCATTTTTGAACAGGAGCTTCAATTTTTTGTGGCATATGAGAAATTCCCTAAGCAGCGGACCTGTCGATTTTGGTCAAAAATGAAAATTTCAAAAGTGCCCCAATGTCTGCTTTAAACTTTAGGTACTATCCCAAAATGTATCACTAAGGTGACAGAAGTTGATTTCGGAGCATCATTTTTGAACAGGAGCTTCAATCGTTTTGTGGCATATGAGAATTCCATAAGCCCCGGACCTGTCGATTTTGGTCAAAAATGAAAATTTCAAAAGTGCCCCAATTTCTGCTTTAAACTTTAGGTACTTTCCCAAAATGTATCACTAAGGTGACAGAAGTTGATTTCGGAGCATCATTTTTGAACAGGAGCTTCAACCGTTTTGTGGCATATGAGAAATTCCCTAAGCCCCGGACCTGTCGATTTTGGTAAAAAATAAAAATTTCAAAAGTGCCCCAATTTCTGCTTTAAACTTTAGGTACTATCCCAAAATGTATCACTAAGGTGACAGAAGTTGATTTCGGAGCATCATTTTTGAACAGGAGCTTCAACCGTTTTGTGGCATATGAGAATTCCATAAGCCCCGGACCTGTCGATTTTGGTCAAAAATGAAAATTTCAAAAGTGCCCCAATTTCTGCTTTAAACTTTAGGTACTATCCCAAAATGTATCACTAAGGTGACAGAAGTTGATTTCGGAGCATCATTTTTGAACAGGAGCTTCAACCGTTTTGTGGCATATGAGAATTCCATAAGCCCCGGACCTGTCGATTTTGGTCAAAAATGAAAATTTCAAAAGTGCCCCAATTTCTGCTTTAAACTTTAGGTACTATCCCAAAATGTATCACTAAGGTGACAGAAGTTGATTTTGGAGCATCATTTTTGAACAGGAGCTTCAATTTTTTGTGGCATATGAGAAATTCCCTAAGCAGGGGACCTGTCGATTTTGGTCAAAAATGAAAATTTCAAAAGTGCCCCAATGTCTGCTTTAAACTTTAGGTACTATCCCAAAATGTATCACTAAAGTGACAGAAGTTGATTTCGGAGCATCACTTTTGAACAGGAGCTTCAACCGTTTTGTGGCATATGAGAAATTCCCTAAGCCCCGGACCTGTCGATTTTGGTCAAAAATGAAAATTTCAAAAGTGCCCCAATTTCTGCTTTAAACTTTAGGTACTATCCCAAAATGTATCACTAAGGTGACAGAAGTTGATTTCGGAGCATCATTTTTGAACAGGAGCTTCAACCGTTTTGTGGCATATGAGAATTCCATAAGCTCCGGACCTGTCGATTTTGGTCAAAAATGAAAATTTCAAAAGTGCCCCAATTTCTGCTTTAAACTTTAGGTACTATCCCAAAATGTATCACTGAGGTGACAGAAGTTGATTTCGGAGCATCATTTTTGAACAGGAGCTTCAACCGTTTTGTGGCATATGAGAATTCCATAAGCCCTGGACCTGTCGATTTTGGTCAAAAATGAAAATTTCAAAAGTGCCCCAATTTCTGCTTTAAACTTTAGGTACTATCCCAAAATGTATCACTAAGGTGACAGAAGTTGATTTTGGAGCATCATTTTTGAACAGGAGCTTCAATTTTTTGTGGCATATGAGAAATTCCCTAAGCAGCGGACCTGTCGATTTTGGTCAAAAATGAAAATTTCAAAAGTGCCCCAATGTCTGCTTTAAACTTTAGGTACTATCCCAAAATGTATCACTAAGGTGACAGAAGTTGATTTCGGAGCATCATTTTTGAACAGGAGCTTCAATCGTTTTGTGGCATATGAGAATTCCATAAGCCCCGGACCTGTCGATTTTGGTAAAAAATAAAAATTTCAAAAGTGCCCCAATTTCTGCTTTAAACTTTAGGTACTATCCCAAAATGTATCACTAAGGTGACAGAAGTTGATTTCGGAGCATCATTTTTGAACAGGAGCTTCAACCGTTTTGTGGCATATGAGAATTCCATAAGCCCCGGACCTGTCGATTTTGGTCAAAAATGAAAATTTCAAAAGTGCCCCAATTTCTGCTTTAAACTTTAGGTACTATCCCAAAATGTATCACTAAGGTGACAGAAGTTGATTTCGGAGCATCATTTTTGAACAGGAGCTTCAACCGTTTTGTGGCATATGAGAATTCCATAAGCCCCGGACCTGTCGATTTTGGTCAAAAATGAAAATTTCAAAAGTGCCCCAATTTCTGCTTTAAACTTTAGGTACTATCCCAAAATGTATCACTAAGGTGACAGAAGTTGATTTCGGAGCATCATTTTTGAACAGGAGCTTCAACCGTTTTGTGGCATATGAGAATTCCATAAGCCCCGGACCTGTCGATTTTGGTCAAAAATGAAAATTTCAAAAGTGCCCCAATTTCTGCTTTAAACTTTAGGTACTATCCCAAAATGTATCACTAAGGTGACAGAAGTTGATTTTGGAGCATCATTTTTGAACAGGAGCTTCAATTTTTTGTGGCATATGAGAAATTCCCTAAGCAGGGGACCTGTCGATTTTGGTCAAAAATGAAAATTTCAAAAGTGCCCCAATGTCTGCTTTAAACTTTAGGTACTATCCCAAAATGTATCACTAAAGTGACAGAAGTTGATTTCGGAGCATCACTTTTGAACAGGAGCTTCAACCGTTTTGTGGCATATGAGAAATTCCCTAAGCCCCGGACCTGTCGATTTTGGTCAAAAATGAAAATTTCAAAAGTGCCCCAATTTCTGCTTTAAACTTTAGGTACTATCCCAAAATGTATCACTAAGGTGACAGAAGTTGATTTCGGAGCATCATTTTTGAACAGGAGCTTCAACCGTTTTGTGGCATATGAGAATTCCATAAGCTCCGGACCTGTCGATTTTGGTCAAAAATGAAAATTTCAAAAGTGCCCCAATTTCTGCTTTAAACTTTAGGTACTATCCCAAAATGTATCACTGAGGTGACAGAAGTTGATTTCGGAGCATCATTTTTGAACAGGAGCTTCAACCGTTTTGTGGCATATGAGAATTCCATAAGCCCTGGACCTGTCGATTTTGGTCAAAAATGAAAATTTCAAAAGTGCCCCAATTTCTGCTTTAAACTTTAGGTACTATCCCAAAATGTATCACTAAGGTGACAGAAGTTGATTTTGGAGCATCATTTTTGAACAGGAGCTTCAATTTTTTGTGGCATATGAGAAATTCCCTAAGCAGCGGACCTGTCGATTTTGGTCAAAAATGAAAATTTCAAAAGTGCCCCAATGTCTGCTTTAAACTTTAGGTACTATCCCAAAATGTATCACTAAGGTGACAGAAGTTGATTTCGGAGCATCATTTTTGAACAGGAGCTTCAATCGTTTTGTGGCATATGAGAATTCCATAAGCCCCGGACCTGTCGATTTTGGTCAAAAATGAAAATTTCAAAAGTGCCCCAATTTCTGCTTTAAACTTTAGGTACTTTCCCAAAATGTATCACTAAGGTGACAGAAGTTGATTTCGGAGCATCATTTTTGAACAGGAGCTTCAACCGTTTTGTGGCATATGAGAAATTCCCTAAGCCCCGGACCTGTCGATTTTGGTAAAAAATAAAAATTTCAAAAGTGCCCCAATTTCTGCTTTAAACTTTAGGTACTATCCCAAAATGTATCACTAAGGTGACAGAAGTTGATTTCGGAGCATCATTTTTGAACAGGAGCTTCAACCGTTTTGTGGCATATGAGAATTCCATAAGCCCCGGACCTGTCGATTTTGGTCAAAAATGAAAATTTCAAAAGTGCCCCAATTTCTGCTTTAAACTTTAGGTACTATCCCAAAATGTATCACTAAGGTGACAGAAGTTGATTTTGGAGCATCATTTTTGAACAGGAGCTTCAATTTTTTGTGGCATATGAGAAATTCCCTAAGCAGGGGACCTGTCGATTTTGGTCAAAAATGAAAATTTCAAAAGTGCCCCAATGTCTGCTTTAAACTTTAGGTACTATCCCAAAATGTATCACTAAAGTGACAGAAGTTGATTTCGGAGCATCACTTTTGAACAGGAGCTTCAACCGTTTTGTGGCATATGAGAAATTCCCTAAGCCCCGGACCTGTCGATTTTGGTCAAAAATGAAAATTTCAAAAGTGCCCCAATTTCTGCTTTAAACTTTAGGTACTATCCCAAAATGTATCACTAAGGTGACAGAAGTTGATTTCGGAGCATCATTTTTGAACAGGAGCTTCAACCGTTTTGTGGCATATGAGAATTCCATAAGCTCCGGACCTGTCGATTTTGGTCAAAAATGAAAATTTCAAAAGTGCCCCAATTTCTGCTTTAAACTTTAGGTACTATCCCAAAATGTATCACTGAGGTGACAGAAGTTGATTTCGGAGCATCATTTTTGAACAGGAGCTTCAACCGTTTTGTGGCATATGAGAATTCCATAAGCCCTGGACCTGTCGATTTTGGTCAAAAATGAAAATTTCAAAAGTGCCCCAATTTCTGCTTTAAACTTTAGGTACTATCCCAAAATGTATCACTAAGGTGACAGAAGTTGATTTCGGAGCATCATTTTTGAACAGGAGCTTTAACCGTTTTGTGGCATATGAGAATTCCCTAAGCCCCGGACCTGTCGATTTTGGTCAAAAATGAAAATTTCAAAAGTGCCCCAATTTCTGCTTTAAACTTTAGGTACTATCCCAAAATGTATCACTAAGGTGACAGAAGTTGATTTCGGAGCATCATTTTTGAACAGGAGCTTCAATCGTTTTGTGGCATATGAGAATTCCATAAGCCCCGGACCTGTCGATTTTGGTCAAAAATGAAAATTTCAAAAGTGCCCCAATTTCTGCTTTAAACTTTAGGTACTATCCCAAAATGTATCACTAAGGTGACAGAAGTTGATTTCGGAGCATCATTTTTGAACAGGAGCTTCAACCGTTTTGTGGCATATGAGAAATTCCCTTAGCAGCGGACCTGTCGATTTTGGTCAAAAATGAAAATTTCAAAAGTGCCCCAATTTCTGCTTTAAACTTTAGGTACTATCCCAAAATGTATCACTAAGGTGACAGAAGTTGATTTCGGAGCATCATTTTTGAACAGGAGCTTCAACCGTTTTGTGGCATATGAGAATTCCCTAAGCCCCGGACCTGTCGATTTTGGTCAAAAATGAAAATTTCAAAAGTGCCCCAATTTCTGCTTTAAACTTTAGGTACTATCCCAAAATGTATCACTAAGGTGACAGAAGTTGATTTCGGAGCATCATTTTTGAACAGGAGCTTCAATCGTTTTGTGGCATATGAGAATTCCATAAGCCCCGGACCTGTCGATTTTGGTCAAAAATGAAAATTTCAAAAGTGCCCCAATTTCTGCTTTAAACTTTAGGTACTATCCCAAAATGTATCACTAAGGTGACAGAAGTTGATTTCGGAGCATCATTTTTGAACAGGAGCTTCAACCGTTTTGTGGCATATGAGAAATTCCCTTAGCAGCGGACCTGTCGATTTTGGTCAAAAATGAAAATTTCAAAAGTGCCCCAATGTCTGCTTTAAACTTTAGGTACTATCCCAAAATGTATCACTAAGGTGACAGAAGTTGATTTCGGAGCATCATTTTTGAACAGGAGCTTCAACCGTTTTGTGGCATATGAGAATTCCATAAGCCCCGGACCTGTCGATTTTGGTCGAAAATGAAAATTTCAAAAGTGCCCCAATTTCTGCTTTAAACTTTAGGTACTATCCCAAAATGTATCACTAAGGTGACAGAAGTTGATTTCGGAGCATCATTTTTGAACAGGAGCTTCAACCGTTTTGTGGCATATGAGAATTCCATAAGCCCCGGACCTGTCGATTTTGTTCAAAAATGAAAATTTCAAAAGTGCCCCAATTTCTGCTTTAAACTTTAGGTACTATCCCAAAATGTATCACTAAGGTGACAGAAGTTGATTTTGGAGCATCATTTTTGAACAGGAGCTTCAACCGTTTTGTGGCATATGAGAATTCCATAAGCCCCGGACCTGTCGATTTTGGTCAAAAATGAAAATTTCAAAAGTGCCCCAATTTCTGCTTTAAACTTTAGGTACTATCCCAAAATGTATCACTAAGGTGACAGAAGTTGATTTCGGAGCATCATTTTTGAACAGGAGCTTCAACCGTTTTGTGGCATATGAGAATTCCATAAGCCCCGGACCTGTCGATTTTGGTCAAAAATGAAAATTTCAAAAGTGCCCCAATTTCTGCTTTAAACTTTAGGTACTATCCCAAAATGTATCACTAAGGTGACAGAAGTTGATTTCGGAGCATCATTTTTGAACAGGAGCTTCAACCGTTTTGTGGCATATGAGAAATTCCCTAAGCCCCGGACTTGTCGATTTTGGTCAAAAATGAAAATTTCAAAAGTGCCCCAATTTCTGCTTTAAACTTTAGGTACTATCCCAAAATGTATCACTAAGGTGACAGAAGTTGATTTCGGAGCATCATTTTTGAACAGGAGCTTCAACCGTTTTGTGGCATATGAGAATTCCATAAGCCCCGGACCTGTCGATTTTGTTCAAAAATGAAAATTTCAAAAGTGCCCCAATTTCTGCTTTAAACTTTAGGTACTATCCCAAAATGTATCACTAAGGTGACAGAAGTTGATTTTGGAGCATCATTTTTGAACAGGAGCTTCAACCGTTTTGTGGCATATGAGAATTCCATAAGCCCCGGACCTGTCGATTTTGGTCAAAAATGAAAATTTCAAAAGTGCCCCAATTTCTGCTTTAAACTTTAGGTACTATCCCAAAATGTATCACTAAGGTGACAGAAGTTGATTTCGGAGCATCATTTTTGAACAGGAGCTTCAACCGTTTTGTGGCATATGAGAATTCCATAAGCCCCGGACCTGTCGATTTTGGTCAAAAATGAAAATTTCAAAAGTGCCCCAATTTCTGCTTTAAACTTTAGGTACTATCCCAAAATGTATCACTAAGGTGACAGAAGTTGATTTCGGAGCATCATTTTTGAACAGGAGCTTCAACCGTTTTGTGGCATATGAGAAATTCCCTAAGCCCCGGACTTGTCGATTTTGGTCAAAAATGAAAATTTCAAAAGTGCCCCAATTTCTGCTTTAAACTTTAGGTACTATCCCAAAATGTATCACTAAGGTGACAGAAGTTGATTTCGGAGCATCATTTTTGAACAGGAGCTTCAACCGTTTTGTGGCATATGAGAATTCCATAAGCCCCGGACCTGTCGATTTTGGTCAAAAATGAAAATTTCAAAAGTGCCCCAATTTCTGCTTTAAACTTTAGGTACTATCCCAAAATGTATCACTAAGGTGACAGAAGTTGATTTTGGAGCATCATTTTTGAACAGGAGCTTCAATTTTTTGTGGCATATGAGAAATTCCCTAAGCAGGGGACCTGTCGATTTTGGTCAAAAATGAAAATTTCAAAAGTGCCCCAATGTCTGCTTTAAACTTTAGGTACTATCCCAAAATGTATCACTAAAGTGACAGAAGTTGATTTCGGAGCATCACTTTTGAACAGGAGCTTCAACCGTTTTGTGGCATATGAGAAATTCCCTAAGCCCCGGATCTGTCGATTTTGGTCAAAAATGAAAATTTCAAAAGTGCCCCAATTTCTGCTTTAAACTTTAGGTACTATCCCAAAATGTATCACTAAGGTGACAGAAGTTGATTTCGGAGCATCATTTTTGAACAGGAGCTTCAACCGTTTTGTGGCATATGAGAATTCCATAAGCTCCGGACCTGTCGATTTTGGTCAAAAATGAAAATTTCAAAAGTGCCCCAATTTCTGCTTTAAACTTTAGGTACTATCCCAAAATGTATCACTGAGGTGACAGAAGTTGATTTCGGAGCATCATTTTTGAACAGGAGCTTCAACCGTTTTGTGGCATATGAGAATTCCATAAGCCCTGGACCTGTCGATTTTGGTCAAAAATGAAAATTTCAAAAGTGCCCCAATTTCTGCTTTAAACTTTAGGTACTATCCCAAAATGTATCACTAAGGTGACAGAAGTTGATTTCGGAGCATCATTTTTGAACAGGAGCTTCAACCGTTTTGTGGCATATGAGAATTCCCTAAGCCCCGGACCTGTCGATTTTGGTCAAAAATGAAAATTTCAAAAGTGCCCCAATTTCTGCTTTAAACTTTAGGTACTATCCCAAAATGTATCACTAAGGTGACAGAAGTTGATTTCGGAGCATCATTTTTGAACAGGAGCTTCAATCGTTTTGTGGCATATGAGAATTCCATAAGCCCCGGACCTGTCGATTTTGGTCAAAAATGAAAATTTCAAAAGTGCCCCAATTTCTGCTTTAAACTTTAGGTACTATCCCAAAATGTATCACTAAGGTGACAGAAGTTGATTTCGGAGCATCATTTTTGAACAGGAGCTTCAACCGTTTTGTGGCATATGAGAAATTCCCTAAGCCCCGGACCTGTCGATTTTGGTCAAAAATGAAAATTTCAAAAGTGCCCCAATTTCTGCTTTAAACTTTAGGTACTATCCCAAAATGTATCACTAAGGTGACAGAAGTTGATTTCGGAGCATCATTTTTGAACAGGAGCTTCAACCGTTTTGTGGCATATGAGAATTCCATAAGCCCCGGACCTGTCGATTTTGGTCAAAAATGAAAATTTCAAAAGTGCCCCAATTTCTGCTTTAAACTTTAGGTACTATCCCAAAATGTATCACTAAGGTGACAGAAGTTGATTTCGGAGCATCATTTTTGAACAGGAGCTTCAACCGTTTTGTGGCATATGAGAAATTCCCTAAGCCCCGGACTTGTCGATTTTGGTCAAAAATGAAAATTTCAAAAGTGCCCCAATTTCTGCTTTAAACTTTAGGTACTATCCCAAAATGTATCACTAAGGTGACAGAAGTTGATTTCGGAGCATCATTTTTGAACAGGAGCTTCAACCGTTTTGTGGCATATGAGAATTCCATAAGCCCCGGACCTGTCGATTTTGTTCAAAAATGAAAATTTCAAAAGTGCCCCAATTTCTGCTTTAAACTTTAGGTACTATCCCAAAATGTATCACTAAGGTGACAGAAGTTGATTTTGGAGCATCATTTTTGAACAGGAGCTTCAACCGTTTTGTGGCATATGAGAATTCCATAAGCCCCGGACCTGTCGATTTTGGTCAAAAATGAAAATTTCAAAAGTGCCCCAATTTCTGCTTTAAACTTTAGGTACTATCCCAAAATGTATCACTAAGGTGACAGAAGTTGATTTCGGAGCATCATTTTTGAACAGGAGCTTCAACCGTTTTGTGGCATATGAGAATTCCATAAGCCCCGGACCTGTCGATTTTGGTCAAAAATGAAAATTTCAAAAGTGCCCCAATTTCTGCTTTAAACTTTAGGTACTATCCCAAAATGTATCACTAAGGTGACAGAAGTTGATTTCGGAGCATCATTTTTGAACAGGAGCTTCAACCGTTTTGTGGCATATGAGAATTCCATAAGCTCCGGACCTGTCGATTTTGGTCAAAAATGAAAATTTCAAAAGTGCCCCAATTTCTGCTTTAAACTTTAGGTACTATCCCAAAATGTATCACTAAGGTGACAGAAGTTGATTTCGGAGCATCATTTTTGAACAGGAGCTTCAACCGTTTTGTGGCATATGAGAATTCCATAAGCTCCGGACCTGTCGATTTTGGTCAAAAATGAAAATTTCAAAAGTGCCCCAATTTCTGCTTTAAACTTTAGGTACTATCCCAAAATGTATCACTGAGGTGACAGAAGTTGATTTCGGAGCATCATTTTTGAACAGGAGCTTCAACCGTTTTGTGGCATATGAGAATTCCATAAGCCCTGGACCTGTCGATTTTGGTCAAAAATGAAAATTTCAAAAGTGCCCCAATGTCTGCTTTAAACTTTAGGTACTATCCCAAAATGTATCACTAAAGTGACAGAAGTTGATTTCGGAGCATCACTTTTGAACAGGAGCTTCAACCGTTTTGTGGCATATGAGAATTCCCTAAGCCCCGGACCTGTCGATTTTGGTCAAAAATGAAAATTTCAAAAGTGCCCCAATTTCTGCTTTAAACTTTAGGTACTATCCCAAAATGTATCACTAAGGTGACAGAAGTTGATTTCGGAGCATCATTTTTGAACAGGAGCTTCAATCGTTTTGTGGCATATGAGAATTCCATAAGCCCCGGACCTGTCGATTTTGGTCAAAAATGAAAATTTCAAAAGTGCCCCAATTTCTGCTTTAAACTTTAGGTACTATCCCAAAATGTATCACTAAGGTGACAGAAGTTGATTTCGGAGCATCATTTTTGAACAGGAGCTTCAACCGTTTTGTGGCATATGAGAAATTCCCTTAGCAGCGGACCTGTCGATTTTGGTCAAAAATGAAAATTTCAAAAGTGCCCCAATGTCTGCTTTAAACTTTAGGTACTATCCCAAAATGTATCACTAAGGTGACAGAAGTTGATTTCGGAGCATCATTTTTGAACAGGAGCTTCAACCGTTTTGTGGCATATGAGAATTCCATAAGCCCCGGACCTGTCGATTTTGGTCGAAAATGAAAATTTCAAAAGTGCCCCAATTTCTGCTTTAAACTTTAGGTACTATCCCAAAATGTATCACTAAGGTGACAGAAGTTGATTTCGGAGCATCATTTTTGAACAGGAGCTTCAACCGTTTTGTGGCATATGAGAATTCCATAAGCCCCGGACCTGTCGATTTTGGTCAAAAATGAAAATTTCAAAAGTGCCCCAATTTCTGCTTTAAACTTTAGGTACTATCCCAAAATGTATCACTAAGGTGACAGAAGTTGATTTCGGAGCATCATTTTTGAACAGGAGCTTCAACCGTTTTGTGGCATATGAGAAATTCCCTAAGCCCCGGACTTGTCGATTTTGGTCAAAAATGAAAATTTCAAAAGTGCCCCAATTTCTGCTTTAAACTTTAGGTACTATCCCAAAATGTATCACTAAGGTGACAGAAGTTGATTTCGGAGCATCATTTTTGAACAGGAGCTTCAACCGTTTTGTGGCATATGAGAATTCCATAAGCCCCGGACCTGTCGATTTTGTTCAAAAATGAAAATTTCAAAAGTGCCCCAATTTCTGCTTTAAACTTTAGGTACTATCCCAAAATGTATCACTAAGGTGACAGAAGTTGATTTTGGAGCATCATTTTTGAACAGGAGCTTCAACCGTTTTGTGGCATATGAGAATTCCATAAGCCCCGGACCTGTCGATTTTGGTCAAAAATGAAAATTTCAAAAGTGCCCCAATTTCTTCTTTAAACTTTAGGTACTATCCCAAAATGTATCACTAAGGTGACAGAAGTTGATTTCGGAGCATCATTTTTGAACAGGAGCTTCAACCGTTTTGTGGCATATGAGAATTCCATAAGCCCCGGACCTGTCGATTTTGGTCAAAAATGAAAATTTCAAAAGTGCCCCAATTTCTGCTTTAAACTTTAGGTACTATCCCAAAATGTATCACTAAGGTGACAGAAGTTGATTTCGGAGCATCATTTTTGAACAGGAGCTTCAACCGTTTTGTGGCATATGAGAAATTCCCTAAGCCCCGGACTTGTCGATTTTGGTCAAAAATGAAAATTTCAAAAGTGCCCCAATTTCTGCTTTAAACTTTAGGTACTATCCCAAAATGTATCACTAAGGTGACAGAAGTTGATTTCGGAGCATCATTTTTGAACAGGAGCTTCAACCGTTTTGTGGCATATGAGAATTCCATAAGCCCCGGACCTGTCGATTTTGGTCAAAAATGAAAATTTCAAAAGTGCCCCAATTTCTGCTTTAAACTTTAGGTACTATCCCAAAATGTATCACTAAGGTGACAGAAGTTGATTTCGGAGCATCATTTTTGAACAGGAGCTTCAACCGTTTTGTGGCATATGAGAATTCCATAAGCCCCGGACCTGTCGATTTTGGTCAAAATTGAAAATTTCAAAAGTGCCCCAATTTCTGCTTTAAACTTTAGGTACTATCCCAAAATGTATCACTAAGGTGACAGAAGTTGATTTTGAAGCATCATTTTTTAACAGGAGCTTCAACCGTTTTGTGGCATATGAGAATTCCCTAAGCCCCAGACCTGTCGATTTTGGTCAAAAATGAAAATTTCAAAAGTGCCCCAATTTCTGCTTTAAACTTTAGGTACTATCCCAAAATTTATCATTAAGGTGACAGAAGTTGATTTCGGAGCATCATTTTCGAACAGGAGCTTCAACCGTTTTGTGGCATTTGAGAATTCCATAAGCCCCGGACCTGTCGATTTTGGTCAAAAATGAAAATTTCAAAAGTGCCCCAATTTCTGCTTTAAACTTTAGGTACTATCCCAAAATGTATCACTAAGGTGACAGAAGTTGATTTCGGAGCATCATTTTTGAACAGGAGCTTCAACCGTTTTGTGGCATATGAGAATTCCATAAGCCCCGGACCTGTCGATTTTGGTCAAAAATGAAAATTTCAAAAGTGCCCCAATTTCTGCTTTAAACTTTAGGTACTATCCCAAAATGTATCACTAAGGTGACAGAAGTTGATTTCGGAGCATCATTTTTGAACAGGAGCTTCAATTTTTTGTGGCATATGAGAAATTCCCTAAGCAGCGGACCTGTCGATTTTGGTCAAAAATGAAAATTTCAAAAGTGCCCCAATGTCTGCTTTAAACTTTAGGTACTATCCCAAAATGTATCACTAAGGTGACAGAAGTTGATTTCGGAGCATCATTTTTGAACAGGAGCTTCAACCGTTTTGTGGCATATGAGAAATTCCCTAAGCCCCGGACCTGTCGATTTTGGTCAAAAATTGAAATTTCAAAAGAGCCCCAATTTCTGCTTTAAACTTTAGGTACTATCCCAAAATTTATCACTAAGGTGACAGAAGTTGATTTCGGAGCATCATTTTTGAACAGGAGCTTCAACCGTTTTGTGGCATATGAGAATTCCATAAGCTGCGGACCTGTCGATTTTGGTCAAAAATGAAAATTTCAAAAGTGCCCCAATTTCTGCTTTAAACTTTAGGTACTATCCCAAAATGTATCACTCAGGTGACAGAAGTTGATTTCGGAGCATCATTTTTGAACAGGAGCTTCAACCGTTTTGTGGCATATGAGAATTCCATAAGCCCCGGACCTGTCGATTTTGGTCAAAAATGAAAATTTCAAAAGTGCCCCAATTTCTGCTTTAAACTTTAGGTACTATCCCAAAATGTATCACTAAGGTGACAGAAGTTGATTTCGGAGCATCATTTTTGAACAGGAGCTTCAACCGTTTTGTGGCATATGAGAATTCCATAAGCCCCGGACCTGTCGATTTTGGTCAAAAATGAAAATTTCAAAAGTGCCCCAATTTCTGCTTTAAACTTTAGGTACTATCCCAAAATGTATCACTAAGGTGACAGAAGTTGATTTTGGAGCATCATTTTTGAACAGGAGCTTCAACCGTTTTGTGGCATATGAGAATTCCCTAAGCCCCAGACCTGTCGATTTTGGTCAAAAATGAAAATTTCAAAAGTGCCCCAATTTCTGCTTTAAACTTTAGGTACTTTCCCAAAATGTATCACTAAGGTGACAGAAGTTGATTTCGGAGCATCATTTTTGAACAGGAGCTTCAACCGTTTTGTGGCATATGAGAAATTCCCTAAGCCCCGGACCTGTCGAATTTGGTCAAAAATGAAAATTTCAAAAGTGCCCCAATTTCTGCTTTAAACTTTAGGTACTATCCCAAAATGTATCACTAAGGTGACAGAAGTTGATTTTGGAGCATCATTTTTGAACAGGAGCTTCAACCGTTTTGTGGCATATGAGAATTCCATAAGCCCCGGACCTGTCGATTTTGGTCAAAAATGGAAATTTCAAAAGTGCCCCAATTTCTGCTTTAAACTTTAGGTACTATCCCAAAATGTATCACTAAGGTGACAGAAGTTGATTTCGGAGCATCATTTTTGAACAGGAGCTTCAACCGTTTTGTGGCATATGAGAAATTCCCTAAGCCCCGGACTTGTCGATTTTGGTCAAAAATGAAAATTTCAAAAGTGCCCCAATTTCTGCTTTAAACTTTAGGTACTATCCCAAAATGTATCACTAAGGTGACAGAAGTTGATTTCGGAGCATCATTTTTGAACAGGAGCTTCAACCGTTTTGTGGCATATGAGAATTCCATAAGCCCCGGACCTGTCGATTTTGTTCAAAAATGAAAATTTCAAAAGTGCCCCAATTTCTGCTTTAAACTTTAGGTACTATCCCAAAATGTATCACTAAGGTGACAGAAGTTGATTTTGGAGCATCATTTTTGAACAGGAGCTTCAACCGTTTTGTGGCATATGAGAATTCCATAAGCCCCGGACCTGTCGATTTTGGTCAAAAATGAAAATTTCAAAAGTGCCCCAATTTCTGCTTTAAACTTTAGGTACTATCCCAAAATGTATCACTAAGGTGACAGAAGTTGATTTCGGAGCATCATTTTTGAACAGGAGCTTCAACCGTTTTGTGGCATATGAGAATTCCATAAGCCCCGGACCTGTCGATTTTGGTCAAAAATGAAAATTTCAAAAGTGCCCCAATTTCTGCTTTAAACTTTAGGTACTATCCCAAAATGTATCACTAAGGTGACAGAAGTTGATTTCGGAGCATCATTTTTGAACAGGAGCTTCAACCGTTTTGTGGCATATGAGAAATTCCCTAAGCCCCGGACTTGTCGATTTTGGTCAAAAATGAAAATTTCAAAAGTGCCCCAATTTCTGCTTTAAACTTTAGGTACTATCCCAAAATGTATCACTAAGGTGACAGAAGTTGATTTCGGAGCATCATTTTTGAACAGGAGCTTCAACCGTTTTGTGGCATATGAGAATTCCATAAGCCCCGGACCTGTCGATTTTGGTCAAAAATGAAAATTTCAAAAGTGCCCCAATTTCTGCTTTAAACTTTAGGTACTATCCCAAAATGTATCACTAAGGTGACAGAAGTTGATTTTGGAGCATCATTTTTGAACAGGAGCTTCAATTTTTTGTGGCATATGAGAAATTCCCTAAGCAGGGGACCTGTCGATTTTGGTCAAAAATGAAAATTTCAAAAGTGCCCCAATGTCTGCTTTAAACTTTAGGTACTATCCCAAAATGTATCACTAAAGTGACAGAAGTTGATTTCGGAGCATCACTTTTGAACAGGAGCTTCAACCGTTTTGTGGCATATGAGAAATTCCCTAAGCCCCGGACCTGTCGATTTTGGTCAAAAATGAAAATTTCAAAAGTGCCCCAATTTCTGCTTTAAACTTTAGGTACTATCCCAAAATGTATCACTAAGGTGACAGAAGTTGATTTCGGAGCATCATTTTTGAACAGGAGCTTCAACCGTTTTGTGGCATATGAGAATTCCATAAGCTCCGGACCTGTCGATTTTGGTCAAAAATGAAAATTTCAAAAGTGCCCCAATTTCTGCTTTAAACTTTAGGTACTATCCCAAAATGTATCACTAAGGTGACAGAAGTTGATTTCGGAGCATCATTTTTGAACAGGAGCTTCAACCGTTTTGTGGCATATGAGAATTCCATAAGCTCCGGACCTGTCGATTTTGGTCAAAAATGAAAATTTCAAAAGTGCCCCAATTTCTGCTTTAAACTTTAGGTACTATCCCAAAATGTATCACTGAGGTGACAGAAGTTGATTTCGGAGCATCATTTTTGAACAGGAGCTTCAACCGTTTTGTGGCATATGAGAATTCCATAAGCCCTGGACCTGTCGATTTTGGTCAAAAATGAAAATTTCAAAAGTGCCCCAATTTCTGCTTTAAACTTTAGGTACTATCCCAAAATGTATCACTAAGGTGACAGAAGTTGATTTCGGAGCATCATTTTTGAACAGGAGCTTCAACCGTTTTGTGGCATATGAGAATTCCCTAAGCCCCGGACCTGTCGATTTTGGTCAAAAATGAAAATTTCAAAAGTGCCCCAATTTCTGCTTTAAACTTTAGGTACTATCCCAAAATGTATCACTAAGGTGACAGAAGTTGATTTCGGAGCATCATTTTTGAACAGGAGCTTCAATCGTTTTGTGGCATATGAGAATTCCATAAGCCCCGGACCTGTCGATTTTGGTCAAAAATGAAAATTTCAAAAGTGCCCCAATTTCTGCTTTAAACTTTAGGTACTATCCCAAAATGTATCACTAAGGTGACAGAAGTTGATTTCGGAGCATCATTTTTGAACAGGAGCTTCAACCGTTTTGTGGCATATGAGAAATTCCCTTAGCAGCGGACCTGTCGATTTTGGTCAAAAATGAAAATTTCAAAAGTGCCCCAATGTCTGCTTTAAACTTTAGGTACTATCCCAAAATGTATCACTAAGGTGACAGAAGTTGATTTCGGAGCATCATTTTTGAACAGGAGCTTCAACCGTTTTGTGGCATATGAGAATTCCATAAGCCCCGGACCTGTCGATTTTGGTCGAAAATGAAAATTTCAAAAGTGCCCCAATTTCTGCTTTAAACTTTAGGTACTATCCCAAAATGTATCACTAAGGTGACAGAAGTTGATTTCGGAGCATCATTTTTGAACAGGAGCTTCAACCGTTTTGTGGCATATGAGAATTCCATAAGCCCCGGACCTGTCGATTTTGTTCAAAAATGAAAATTTCAAAAGTGCCCCAATTTCTGCTTTAAACTTTAGGTACTATCCCAAAATGTATCACTAAGGTGACAGAAGTTGATTTTGGAGCATCATTTTTGAACAGGAGCTTCAACCGTTTTGTGGCATATGAGAATTCCATAAGCCCCGGACCTGTCGATTTTGGTCAAAAATGAAAATTTCAAAAGTGCCCCAATTTCTGCTTTAAACTTTAGGTACTATCCCAAAATGTATCACTAAGGTGACAGAAGTTGATTTCGGAGCATCATTTTTGAACAGGAGCTTCAACCGTTTTGTGGCATATGAGAAATTCCCTAAGCCCCGGACTTGTCGATTTTGGTCAAAAATGAAAATTTCAAAAGTGCCCCAATTTCTGCTTTAAACTTTAGGTACTATCCCAAAATGTATCACTAAGGTGACAGAAGTTGATTTCGGAGCATCATTTTTGAACAGGAGCTTCAACCGTTTTGTGGCATATGAGAATTCCATAAGCCCCGGACCTGTCGATTTTGTTCAAAAATGAAAATTTCAAAAGTGCCCCAATTTCTGCTTTAAACTTTAGGTACTATCCCAAAATGTATCACTAAGGTGACAGAAGTTGATTTTGGAGCATCATTTTTGAACAGGAGCTTCAACCGTTTTGTGGCATATGAGAATTCCATAAGCCCCGGACCTGTCGATTTTGGTCAAAAATGAAAATTTCAAAAGTGCCCCAATTTCTTCTTTAAACTTTAGGTACTATCCCAAAATGTATCACTAAGGTGACAGAAGTTGATTTCGGAGCATCATTTTTGAACAGGAGCTTCAACCGTTTTGTGGCATATGAGAATTCCATAAGCCCCGGACCTGTCGATTTTGGTCAAAAATGAAAATTTCAAAAGTGCCCCAATTTCTGCTTTAAACTTTAGGTACTATCCCAAAATGTATCACTAAGGTGACAGAAGTTGATTTCGGAGCATCATTTTTGAACAGGAGCTTCAACCGTTTTGTGGCATATGAGAAATTCCCTAAGCCCCGGACTTGTCGATTTTGGTCAAAAATGAAAATTTCAAAAGTGCCCCAATTTCTGCTTTAAACTTTAGGTACTATCCCAAAATGTATCACTAAGGTGACAGAAGTTGATTTCGGAGCATCATTTTTGAACAGGAGCTTCAACCGTTTTGTGGCATATGAGAATTCCATAAGCCCCGGACCTGTCGATTTTGGTCAAAAATGAAAATTTCAAAAGTGCCCCAATTTCTGCTTTAAACTTTAGGTACTATCCCAAAATGTATCACTAAGGTGACAGAAGTTGATTTCGGAGCATCATTTTTGAACAGGAGCTTCAACCGTTTTGTGGCATATGAGAATTCCATAAGCCCCGGACCTGTCGATTTTGGTCAAAATTGAAAATTTCAAAAGTGCCCCAATTTCTGCTTTAAACTTTAGGTACTATCCCAAAATGTATCACTAAGGTGACAGAAGTTGATTTTGGAGCATCATTTTTGAACAGGAGCTTCAACCGTTTTGTGGCATATGAGAATTCCCTAAGCCCCAGACCTGTCGATTTTGGTCAAAAATGAAAATTTCAAAAGTGCCCCAATTTCTGCTTTAAACTTTAGGTACTATCCCAAAATTTATCATTAAGGTGACAGAAGTTGATTTCGGAGCATCATTTTCGAACAGGAGCTTCAACCGTTTTGTGGCATTTGAGAATTCCATAAGCCCCGGACCTGTCGATTTTGGTCAAAAATGAAAATTTCAAAAGTGCCCCAATTTCTGCTTTAAACTTTAGGTACTATCCCAAAATGTATCACTAAGGTGACAGAAGTTGATTTCGGAGCATCATTTTTGAACAGGAGCTTCAACCGTTTTGTGGCATATGAGAATTCCATAAGCCCCGGACCTGTCGATTTTGGTCAAAAATGAAAATTTCAAAAGTGCCCCAATTTCTGCTTTAAACTTTAGGTACTATCCCAAAATGTATCACTAAGGTGACAGAAGTTGATTTCGGAGCATCATTTTTGAACAGGAGCTTCAATTTTTTGTGGCATATGAGAAATTCCCTAAGCAGCGGACCTGTCGATTTTGGTCAAAAATGAAAATTTCAAAAGTGCCCCAATGTCTGCTTTAAACTTTAGGTACTATCCCAAAATGTATCACTAAGGTGACAGAAGTTGATTTCGGAGCATCATTTTTGAACAGGAGCTTCAACCGTTTTGTGGCATATGAGAAATTCCCTAAGCCCCGGACCTGTCGATTTTGGTCAAAAATTGAAATTTCAAAAGAGCCCCAATTTCTGCTTTAAACTTTAGGTACTATCCCAAAATTTATCACTAAGGTGACAGAAGTTGATTTCGGAGCATCATTTTTGAACAGGAGCTTCAACCGTTTTGTGGCATATGAGAATTCCATAAGCTGCGGACCTGTCGATTTTGGTCAAAAATGAAAATTTCAAAAGTGCCCCAATTTCTGCTTTAAACTTTAGGTACTATCCCAAAATGTATCACTCAGGTGACAGAAGTTGATTTCGGAGCATCATTTTTGAACAGGAGCTTCAACCGTTTTGTGGCATATGAGAATTCCATAAGCCCCGGACCTGTCGATTTTGGTCAAAAATGAAATTTCAAAAGTGCCCCAATTTCTGCTTTAAACTTTAGGTACTATCCCAAAATGTATCACTAAGGTGACAGAAGTTGATTTCGGAGCATCATTTTTGAACAGGAGCTTCAACCGTTTTGTGGCATATGAGAATTCCATAAGCCCCGGACCTGTCGATTTTGGTCAAAAATGAAAATTTCAAAAGTGCCCCAATTTCTGCTTTAAACTTTAGGTACTATCCCAAAATGTATCACTAAGGTGACAGAAGTTGATTTTGGAGCATCATTTTGAACAGGAGCTTCAACCGTTTTGTGGCATATGAGAATTCCCTAAGCCCCAGACCTGTCGATTTTGGTCAAAAATGAAAATTTCAAAAGTGCCCCAATTTCTGCTTTAAACTTTAGGTACTTTCCCAAAATGTATCACTAAGGTGACAGAAGTTGATTTCGGAGCATCATTTTTGAACAGGAGCTTCAACCGTTTTGTGGCATATGAGAAATTCCCTAAGCCCCGGACCTGTCGAATTTGGTCAAAAATGAAAATTTCAAAGTGCCCCAATTTCTGCTTTAAACTTTAGGTACTATCCCAAAATGTATCACTAAGGTGACAGAAGTTGATTTCGGAGCATCATTTTTGAACAGGAGCTTCAACCGTTTTGTGGCATATGAGAATTCCATAAGCCCCGGACCTGTCGATTTTGGTCAAAAATGAAATTTCAAAAGTGCCCCAATTTCTGCTTTAAACTTTAGGTACTATCCCAAAATGTATCACTAAGGTGACAGAAGTTGATTTCGGAGCATCATTTTTTACAGGAGCTTCAACCGTTTTGTGGCATATGAGAAATTCCCTAAGCCCCGGACTTGTCGATTTTGGTCAAAAATGAAATTTCAAAAGTGCCCCAATTTCTGCTTTAAACTTTAGGTACTATCCCAAAATGTATCACTAAGGTGACAGAAGTTGATTTCGGAGCATCATTTTTGAACAGGAGCTTCAACCGTTTTGTGGCATATGAGAATTCCATAAGCCCCGGACCTGTCGAATTTGGTCAAAAATGAAAATTTCAAAAGTGCCCCAATTTCTGCTTTAAACTTTAGGTACTATCCCAAAATGTATCACTAAGGTGACAGAAGTTGATTTCGGAGCATCATTTTTGAACAGGAGCTTCAACCGTTTTGTGGCATATGAGAATTCCATAAGCCCCGGACCTGTCGATTTTGGTCAAAAATGAAAATTTCAAAAGTGCCCCAATTTCTGCTTTAAACTTTAGGTACTATCCCAAAATGTATCACTAAGGTGACAGAAGTTGATTTCGGAGCATCATTTTTGAACAGGAGCTTCAACCGTTCTGTGGCATATGAGAAATTCCCTAAGCCCCGGACTTGTCGATTTTGGTCAAAATTGAAAATTTCAAAAGTGCCCCAATTTCTGCTTTAAACTTTAGGTACTATCCCAAAATGTATCACTAAGGTGACAGAAGTTGATTTTGGAGCATCATTTTTGAACAGGAGCTTCAACCGTTTTGTGGCATATGAGAATTCCCTAAGCCCCAGACCTGTCGATTTTGGTCAAAAATGAAAATTTCAAAAGTGCCCCAATTTCTGCTTTAAACTTTAGGTACTATCCCAAAATGTATCATTAAGGTGACAGAAGTTGATTTCGGAGCATCATTTTCGAACAGGAGCTTCAACCGTTTTGTGGCATTTGAGAATTCCATAAGCCCCGGACCTGTCGATTTTGGTCAAAAATGAAAATTTCAAAAGTGCCCCAATTTCTGCTTTAAACTTTAGGTACTATCCCAAAATGTATCACTAAGGTGACAGAAGTTGATTTCGGAGCATCATTTTTGAACAGGAGCTTCAACCGTTTTGTGGCATATGAGAATTCCATAAGCCCCGGACCTGTCGATTTTGGTCAAAAATGAAAATGTCAAAAGTGCCCCAATTTCTGCTTTAAACTTTAGGTACTATCCCAAAATGTATCACTAAGGTGACAGAAGTTGATTTCGGAGCATCATTTTTGAACAGGAGCTTCAACCGTTTTGTGGCATATGAGAATTCCATAAGCCCCGGACCTGTCGAATTTGGTCAAAAATGAAAATTTCAAAAGTGCCCCAATTTCTGCTTTAAACTTTAGGTACTATCCCAAAATGTATCACTAAGGTGACAGAAGTTGATTTCGGAGCATCATTTTTGAACAGGAGCTTCAACCGTTTTGTGGCATATGAGAAATTCCCTATGCCCCGGACCTGTCGATTTTGGTCAAAAATGAAAATTTCAAAAGTACCCCAATTTCTGCTTTAAACTTTAGGTACTATCCCAAAATTTATCACTAAGGTGACCGAAGTTGATTTCGGAGCATCATTTTTGAACAGGAGCTTCAACCGTTTTGTGGCATTTGAGAATTCCATAAGCCCCGGACCTGTCGATTTTGGTCAAAAATGAAAATTTCAAAGTGCCCCAATTTTTGCTTTAAACTTTAGGTACTATCCCAAAATGTATCACTAAGGTGACAGAAGTTGATTTCGGAGCATCATTTTTGAACAGGAGCTTCAACCGTTTTGTGGCATATGAGAATTCCATAAGCCCCGGACCTGTCGATTTTGGTCAAAAATGAAAATTTCAAAAGTGCCCCAATTTCTGCTTTAAACTTTAGGTACTATCCCAAAATGTATCACTAAGGTGACAGAAGTTGATTTCGGAGCATCATTTTTGAACAGGAGCTTCAACCGTTTTGTGGCATATAAGAAATTCCCTAAGCCCCGGACCTGTCGATTTTGGTCAAAAATGAAAATTTCAAAAGTGCCCCAATTTCTGCTTTAAACTTTAGGTACTATCCCAAAATGTATCACTAAGGTGACAGAAGTTGATTTCGGAGCATCATTTTTGAACAGGAGCTTCAACCGTTTTGTGGCATATGAGAATTCCATAAGCCCCGGACCTGTCGATTTTGGTCAAAAATGAAAATTTCAAAAGTGCCCCAATTTCTGCTTTAAACTTTAGGTACTATCCCAAAATGTATCACTAAGGTGACAGAAGTTGATTTCGGAGCATCATTTTTGAACAGGAGCTTCAACCGTTTTGTGGCATATGAGAAATTCCCTAAGCCCCGGACTTGTCGATTTTGGTCAAAAATGAAAATATCAAAAGTGCCCCAATTTCTGCTTTAAACTTTAGGTACTATCCCAAAATGTATCACTAAGGTGACAGAAGTTGATTTCGGAGCATCATTTTTGAACAGGAGCTTCAACCGTTTTGTGGCATATGAGAATTCCATAAGCTCCGGACCTGTCGATTTTGGTCAAAAATGAAAATTTCAAAAGTGCCCCAATGTCTGCTTTAAACTTTAGGTACTATCCCAAAATGTATCACTAAGGTGACAGAAGTTGATTTCGGAGCATCATTTTTGAACAGGAGCTTCAACCGTTTTGTGGCATATGAGAATTCCATAAGCCCCGGACCTGTCGAATTTGGTCAAAAATGAAAATTTCAAAAGTGCCCCAATTTTTGCTTTAAACTTTAGGTACTATCCCAAAATGTATCACTAAGGTGACAGAAGTTGATTTCGGAGCATCATTTTTGAACAGGAGCTTCAACCGTTTTGTGGCATATGAGAAATTCCCTATGCCCCGGACCTGTCGATTTTGGTCAAAAATGAAAATTTCAAAAGTACCCCAATTTCTGCTTTAAACTTTAGGTACTATCCCAAAATTTATCACTAAGGTGACAGAAGTTGATTTCGGAGCATCATTTTTGAACTGGAGTTTCAACCGTTTTGTGGCATTTGAGAATTCCATAAGCCCCGGACCTGTCGATTTTGGTCAAAAATGAAAATTTCAAAAGTGCCCCAATTTTTGCTTTAAACTTTAGGTACTATCCCAAAATGTATCACTAAGGTGACAGAAGTTGATTTCGGAGCATCATTTTTGAACAGGAGCTTCAACCGTTTTGTGGCATATGAGAATTCCATAAGCCCCGGACCTGTCGATTTTGGTCAAAAATGAAAATTTCAAAAGTGCCCCAATTTCTGCTTTAAACTTTAGGTACTATCCCAAAATGTATCACTAAGGTGACAGAAGTTGATTTCGGAGCATCATTTTTGAACAGGAGCTTCAACCGTTTTGTGGCATATAAGAAATTCCCTAAGCCCCGGACCTGTCGATTTTTGTCAAAAATGAAAATTTCAAAAGTGCCCCAATTTCTGCTTTAAACTTTAGGTACTATCCCAAAATGTATCACTAAGGTGACAGAAGTTGATTTCGGAGCATCATTTTTGAACAGGAGCTTCAACCGTTTTGTGGCATATGAGAATTCCATAAGCCCCGGACCTGTCGATTTTGGTCAAAAATGAAAATTTCAAAAGTGCCCCAATTTCTGCTTTAAACTTTAGGTACTATCCCAAAATGTATCACTAAGGTGACAGAAGTTGATTTCGGAGCATCATTTTTGAACAGGAGCTTCAACCGTTTTGTGGCATATGAGAAATTCCCTAAGCCCCGGACTTGTCGATTTTGGTCAAAAATGAAAATATCAAAAGTGCCCCAATTTCTGCTTTAAACTTTAGGTACTATCCCAAAATGTATCACTAAGGTGACAGAAGTTGATTTCGGAGCATCATTTTTGAACAGGAGCTTCAACCGTTTTGTGGCATATGAGAATTCCATAAGCTCCGGACCTGTCGATTTTGGTCAAAAATGAAAATTTCAAAAGTGCCCCAATGTCTGCTTTAAACTTTAGGTACTATCCCAAAATGTATCACTAAGGTGACAGAAGTTGATTTCGGAGCATCATTTTTGAACAGGAGCTTCAACCGTTTTGTGGCATATGAGAATTCCATAAGCCCTGGACCTGTCGATTTTGGTCAAAAATGAAAATTTCAAAAGTGCCCCAATTTCTGCTTTAAACTTTAGGTACTATCCCAAAATGTATCACTAAGGTGACAGAAGTTGATTTTGGAGCATCATTTTTGAACAGGAGCTTCAACCGTTTTGTGGCATATGAGAAATTCCCTAAGCCCCGGACCTGTCGATTTTGGTCAAAAATGAAAATTTCAAAAGTGCCCCAATTTCTGCTTTAAACTTTAGGTACTATCCCAAAATTTATCACTAAGGTGACAGAAGTTGATTTCGGAGCATCATTTTTGAACAGGAGCTTCAACCGTTTTGTGGCATATGAGAATTCCATAAGCCCTGGACCTGTCGATTTTGGTCAAAAATGAAAATTTCTAAAGTGCCCCAATTTCTGCTTTAAACTTTAGGTACTATCCCAAAATGTATCACTAAGGTGACAGAAGTTGATTTCGAAGCATCATTTTTGAACAGGAGCTTCAATTTTTTGTGGCATATGAGAAATTCCCTAAGCAGCGGACCTGTCGATTTTGGTCAAAAATTAAAATTTCAAAAGTGCCCCAATGTCTGCTTTAAACTTTAGGTACTATCCCAAAATGTATCACTAAGGTGACAGAAGTTGATTTCGGAGCATCATTTTTGAACAGGAGCTTCAACCGTTTTGTGGCATATGGGAAATTCCCTAAGCCCCGGACCAGTCGATTTTGGTCAAAAATGAAAATTTCAAAAGTGCCCCAATTTCTGCTTTAAACTTTAGGTACTATCCCAAAATGTATCACTAAGGTGACAGAAGTTGATTTCGGAGCATCATTTTTGAACAGGAGCTTCAACCGTTTTGTGGCATATGAGAATTCCATAAGCTCCGGACCTGTCGATTTTGGTCAAAAATGAAAATTTCAAAAGTGCCCCAATTTCTGCTTTAAACTTTAGGTACTATCCCAAAATGTATCACTGAGGTGACAGAAGTTGATTTCGGAGCATCATTTTTGAACAGGAGCTTCAACCGTTTTGTGGCATATGAGAATTCCATAAGCCCTGGACCTGTCGATTTTGGTCAAAAATGAAAATTTCAAAAGTGCCCCAATTTCTGCTTTAAACTTTAGGTACTATCCCAAAATGTATCACTAAGGTGACAGAAGTTGATTTCGGAGCATCATTTTTGAACAGGAGCTTCAACCGTTTTGTGGCATATGAGAATTCCCTAAGCCCCGGACCTGTCGATTTTGGTCAAAAATGAAAATTTCAAAAGTGCCCCAATTTCTGCTTTAAACTTTAGGTACTATCCCAAAATGTATCACTAAGGTGACAGAAGTTGATTTCGGAGCATCATTTTTGAACAGGAGCTTCAACCGTTTTGTGGCATATGGGAAATTCCCTAAGCCCCGGACCTGTCGATTTTGGTCAAAAATGAAAATTTCAAAAGTGCCCCAATTTCTGCTTTAAACTTTAGGTACTATCCCAAAATGTATCACTAAGGTGACAGAAGTTGATTTCGGAGCATCATTTTTGAACAGGAGCTTCAACCGTTTTGTGGCATATGAGAATTCCATAAGCTCCGGACCTGTCGATTTTGGTCAAAAATGAAAATTTCAAAACTGCCCCAATTTCTGCTTTAAACTTTAGGTACTATCCCAAAATGTATCACTGAGGTGACAGAAGTTGATTTCGGAGCATCATTTTTGAACAGGAGCTTCAACCGTTTTGTAGCATATGAGAATTCCATAAGCCCTGGACATGTCGATTTTGGTCAAAAATGAAAATTTCAAAAGTGCCCCAATTTCTGCTTTAAACTTTAGGTACTATCCCAAAATGTATCACTAAGGTGACAGAAGTTGATTTCGGAGCATCATTTTTGAACAGGAGCTTCAACCGTTTTGTGGCATATGAGAATTCCCTAAGCCCCGGACCTGTCGATTTTGGTCAAAAATGAAAATTTCAAAAGTGCCCCAATTTCTGCTTTAAACTTTAGGTACTATCCCAAAATGTATCACTAAGGTGACAGAAGTTGATTTCGGAGCATCATTTTTGAACAGGAGCTTCAACCGTTTTGTGGCATATGAGAATTCCATAAGCTCCGGACCTGTCGATTTTGGTCAAAAATGAAAATTTCAAAAGTGCCCCAATGTCTGCTTTAAACTTTAGGTACTATCCCAAAATGTATCACTAAGGTGACAGAAGTTGATTTCGGAGCATCATTTTTGAACAGGAGCTTCAACCGTTTTGTGGCATATGAGAAATTCCCTAAGCCCCGGACCTGTCGATTTTGGTCAAAAATGAAAATTTCAAAAGTGCCCCAATTTCTGCTTTAAACTTTAGGTACTATCCCAAAATGTATCACTAAGGTGACAGAAGTTGATTTCGGAGCATCATTTTTGAACAGGAGCTTCAATCGTTTTGTGGCATATGAGAAATTCCCTAAGCCCCGGACCTGTCGATTTTGGTCAAAAATGAAAATTTCAAAAGTGCCCCAATTTCTGCTTTAAACTTTAGGTACTATCCCAAAATGTATCACTAAGGTGACAGAAGTTGATTTCGGAGCATCACTTTTGAACAGGAGCTTCAACCGTTTTGTGGCATATGAGAATTCCATAAGCTCCGGACCTGTCGATTTTGGTCAAAAATGAAAATTTCAAAAGTGCCCCAATTTCTGCTTTAAACTTTAGGTACTATCCCAAAATTTATCACTAAGGTGACAGAAGTTGATTTCGGAGCATCATTTTTGAACAGGAGCTTCAACCGTTTTGTGGCATATGAGAATTCCATAAGCCCTGGACCTGTCGATTTTGGTCAAAAATGAAAATTTCTAAAGTGCCCCAATTTCTGCTTTAAACTTTAGGTACTATCCCAAAATGTATCACTAAGGTGACAGAAGTTGATTTCGAAGCATCATTTTTGAACAGGAGCTTCAATTTTTTGTGGCATATGAGAAATTCCCTAAGCAGCGGACCTGTCGATTTTGGTCAAAAATTAAAATTTCAAAAGTGCCCCAATGTCTGCTTTAAACTTTAGGTACTATCCCAAAATGTATCACTAAGGTGACAGAAGTTGATTTCGGAGCATCATTTTTGAACAGGAGCTTCAACCGTTTTGTGGCATATGGGAAATTCCCTAAGCCCCGGACCAGTCGATTTTGGTCAAAAATGAAAATTTCAAAAGTGCCCCAATTTCTGCTTTAAACTTTAGGTACTATCCCAAAATGTATCACTAAGGTGACAGAAGTTGATTTCGGAGCATCATTTTTGAACAGGAGCTTCAACCGTTTTGTGGCATATGAGAATTCCATAAGCTCCGGACCTGTCGATTTTGGTCAAAAATGAAAATTTCAAAAGTGCCCCAATTTCTGCTTTAAACTTTAGGTACTATCCCAAAATGTATCACTGAGGTGACAGAAGTTGATTTCGGAGCATCATTTTTGAACAGGAGCTTCAACCGTTTTGTGGCATATGAGAATTCCATAAGCCCTGGACCTGTCGATTTTGGTCAAAAATGAAAATTTCAAAAGTGCCCCAATTTCTGCTTTAAACTTTAGGTACTATCCCAAAATGTATCACTAAGGTGACAGAAGTTGATTTCGGAGCATCATTTTTGAACAGGAGCTTCAACCGTTTTGTGGCATATGAGAATTCCATAAGCTCCGGACCTGTCGATTTTGGTCAAAAATGAAAATTTCAAAACTGCCCCAATTTCTGCTTTAAACTTTAGGTACTATCCCAAAATGTATCACTGAGGTGACAGAAGTTGATTTCGGAGCATCATTTTTGAACAGGAGCTTCAACCGTTTTGTGGCATATGAGAATTCCATAAGCCCTGGACATGTCGATTTTGGTCAAAAATGAAAATTTCAAAAGTGCCCCAATTTCTGCTTTAAACTTTAGGTACTATCCCAAAATGTATCACTAAGGTGACAGAAGTTGATTTCGGAGCATCATTTTTGAACAGGAGCTTCAACCGTTTTGTGGCATATGAGAATTCCCTAAGCCCCGGACCTGTCGATTTTGGTCAAAAATGAAAATTTCAAAAGTGCCCCAATTTCTGCTTTAAACTTTAGGTACTATCCCAAAATGTATCACTAAGGTGACAGAAGTTGATTTCGGAGCATCATTTTTGAACAGGAGCTTCAACCGTTTTGTGGCATATGAGAATTCCATAAGCTCCGGACCTGTCGATTTTGGTCAAAAATGAAAATTTCAAAAGTGCCCCAATGTCTGCTTTAAACTTTAGGTACTATCCCAAAATGTATCACTAAGGTGACAGAAGTTGATTTCGGAGCATCATTTTTGAACAGGAGCTTCAACCGTTTTGTGGCATATGAGAAATTCCCTAAGCCCCGGACCTGTCGATTTTGGTCAAAAATGAAAATTTCAAAAGTGCCCCAATTTCTGCTTTAAACTTTAGGTACTATCCCAAAATGTATCACTAAGGTGACAGAAGTTGATTTCGGAGCATCATTTTTGAACAGGAGCTTCAATCGTTTTGTGGCATATGAGAAATTCCCTAAGCCCCGGACCTGTCGATTTTGGTCAAAAATGAAAATTTCAAAAGTGCCCCAATTTCTGCTTTAAACTTTAGGTACTATCCCAAAATGTATCACTAAGGTGACAGAAGTTGATTTCGGAGCATCATTTTTGAACAGGAGCTTCAACCGTTTTGTGGCATATGAGAATTCCATAAGCTCCGGACCTGTCGATTTTGGTCAAAAATGAAAATTTCAAAAGTGCCCCAATTTCTGCTTTAAACTTTAGGTACTATCCCAAAATGTATCACTGAGGTGACAGAAGTTGATTTCGGAGCATCATTTTTGAACAGGAGCTTCAATCGTTTTGTGGCATATGAGAATTCCATAAGCCCTGGACCTGTCGATTTTGGTCAAAAATGAAAATTTCAAAAGTGCCCCAATTTCTGCTTTAAACTTTAGGTACTATCCCAAAATGTATCACTAAGGTGACAGAAGTTGATTTCGGAGCATCATTTTTGAACAGGAGCTTCAACCGTTTTGTGGCATATGAGAATTCCATAAGCCCCGGACCTGTCGATTTTGGTCAAAAATGAAAATTTCAAAAGTGCCCCAATTTCTGCTTTAAACTTTAGGTACTATCCCAAAATGTATCACTAAGGTGACAGAAGTTGATTTCGGAGCATCATTTTTGAACAGGAGCTTCAATCGTTTTGTGGCATATGAGAATTCCATAAGCCCCGGACCTGTCGATTTTGGTCAAAAATGAAAATTTCAAAAGTGCCCCAATTTCTGCTTTAAACTTTAGGTACTATCCCAAAATGTATCACTAAGGTGACAGAAGTTGATTTCGGAGCATCATTTTTGAACAGGAGCTTCAACCGTTTTGTGGCATATGAGAAATTCCCTTAGCAGCGGACCTGTCGATTTTGGTCAAAAATGAAAATTTCAAAAGTGCCCCAATGTCTGCTTTAAACTTTAGGTACTATCCCAAAATGTATCACTAAGGTGACAGAAGTTGATTTCGGAGCATCATTTTTGAACAGGAGCTTCAACCGTTTTGTGGCATATGAGAATTCCATAAGCCCCGGACCTGTCGATTTTGGTCGAAAATGAAAATTTCAAAAGTGCCCCAATTTCTGCTTTAAACTTTAGGTACTATCCCAAAATGTATCACTAAGGTGACAGAAGTTGATTTCGGAGCATCATTTTTGAACAGGAGCTTCAACCGTTTTGTGGCATATGAGAATTCCATAAGCCCCGGACCTGTCGATTTTGTTCAAAAATGAAAATTTCAAAAGTGCCCCAATTTCTGCTTTAAACTTTAGGTACTATCCCAAAATGTATCACTAAGGTGACAGAAGTTGATTTTGGAGCATCATTTTTGAACAGGAGCTTCAACCGTTTTGTGGCATATGAGAATTCCATAAGCCCCGGACCTGTCGATTTTGGTCAAAAATGAAAATTTCAAAAGTGCCCCAATTTCTGCTTTAAACTTTAGGTACTATCCCAAAATGTATCACTAAGGTGACAGAAGTTGATTTCGGAGCATCATTTTTGAACAGGAGCTTCAACCGTTTTGTGGCATATGAGAATTCCATAAGCCCCGGACCTGTCGATTTTGGTCAAAAATTAAAATGTCAAAAGTGCCCCAATTTCTGCTTTAAACTTTAGGTACTATCCCAAAATGTATCACTAAGGTGACAGAAGTTGATTTCGGAGCATCATTTTTGAACAGGAGCTTCAACCGTTTTGTGGCATATGAGAAATTCCCTAAGCCCCGGACTTGTCGATTTTGGTCAAAAATGAAAATTTCAAAAGTGCCCCAATTTCTGCTTTAAACTTTAGGTACTATCCCAAAATGTATCACTAAGGTGACAGAAGTTGATTTCGGAGCATCATTTTTGAACAGGAGCTTCAACCGTTTTGTGGCATATGAGAATTCCATAAGCCCCGGACCTGTCAATTTTGTTCAAAAATGAAAATTTCAAAAGTGCCCCAATTTCTGCTTTAAACTTTAGGTACTATCCCAAAATGTATCACTAAGGTGACAGAAGTTGATTTTGGAGCATCATTTTTGAACAGGAGCTTCAACCGTTTTGTGGCATATGAGAATTCCATAAGCCCCGGACCTGTCGATTTTGGTCAAAAATGAAAATTTCAAAAGTGCCCCAATTTCTGCTTTAAACTTTAGGTACTATCCCAAAATGTATCACTAAGGTGACAGAAGTTGATTTCGGAGCATCATTTTTGAACAGGAGCTTCAACCGTTTTGTGGCATATGAGAATTCCATAAGCCCCGGACCTGTCGATTTTGGTCAAAAATGAAAATTTCAAAAGTGCCCCAATTTCTGCTTTAAACTTTAGGTACTATCCCAAAATGTATCACTAAGGTGACAGAAGTTGATTTCGGAGCATCATTTTTGAACAGGAGCTTCAACCGTTTTGTGGCATATGAGAAATTCCCTAAGCCCCGGACTTGTCGATTTTGGTCAAAAATGAAAATTTCAAAAGTGCCCCAATTTCTGCTTTAAACTTTAGGTACTATCCCAAAATGTATCACTAAGGTGACAGAAGTTGATTTCGGAGCATCATTTTTGAACAGGAGCTTCAACCGTTTTGTGGCATATGAGAATTCCATAAGCCCCGGACCTGTCGATTTTGGTCAAAAATGAAAATTTCAAAAGTGCCCCAATTTCTGCTTTAAACTTTAGGTACTATCCCAAAATGTATCACTAAGGTGACAGAAGTTGATTTCGGAGCATCATTTTTGAACAGGAGCTTCAACCGTTTTGTGGCATATGAGAATTCCATAAGCCCCGGACCTGTCGAATTTGGTCAAAAATGAAAATTTCAAAAGTGCCCCAATTTCTGCTTTAAACTTTAGGTACTATCCCAAAATGTATCACTAAGGTGACAGAAGTTGATTTCGGAGCATCATTTTTGAACAGGAGCTTCAACCGTTTTGTGGCATATGAGAATTCCATAAGCCCCGGACCTGTCGAATTTGGTCAAAAATGAAAATTTCAAAAGTGCCCCAATTTCTGCTTTAAACTTTAGGTACTATCCCAAAATGTATCACTAAGGTGACAGAAGTTGATTTCGGAGCATCATTTTTGAACAGGAGCTTCAACCGTTTTGTGGCATATGAGAATTCCATAAGCCCCGGACCTGTCGATTTTGGTCAAAAATGAAAATTTCAAAAGTGCCCCAATTTCTGCTTTAAACTTTAGGTACTATCCCAAAATGTATCACTAAGGTGACAGAAGTTGATTTCGGAGCATCATTTTTGAACAGGAGCTTCAACCGTTTTGTGGCATATGAGAATTCCATAAGCCCCGGACCTGTCGATTTTGGTCAAAAATGAAAATTTCAAAAGTGCCCCAATTTCTGCTTTAAACTTTAGGTACTATCCCAAAATGTATCACTAAGGTGACAGAAGTTGATTTCGGAGCATCATTTTTGAACAGGAGCTTCAACCGTTTTGTGGCATATGAGAAATTCCCTAAGCCCCGGACTTGTCGATTTTGGTCAAAATTGAAAATTTCAAAAGTGCCCCAATTTCTGCTTTAAACTTTAGGTACTATCCCAAAATGTATCACTAAGGTGACAGAAGTTGATTTCGGAGCATCATTTTTGAACAGGAGCTTCAACTGTTTTGTGGCATATGAGAATTCCCTAAGCCCCAGACATGTCGATTTTGGTCAAAAATGAAAATTTCAAAAGTGCCCCAATTTCTGCTTTAAACTTTAGGTACTATCCCAAAATTTATCATTAAGGTGACAGAAGTTGATTTCGGAGCATCATTTTCGAACAGGAGCTTCAACCGTTTTGTGGCATTTGAGAATTCCATAAGCCCCGGACCTGTCGATTTTGGTCAAAAATAAAAATTTCAAAAGTGCCCCAATTTCTGCTTTAAACTTTAGGTACTATCCCAAAATGTATCACTAAGGTGACAGAAGTTGATTTCGGAGCATCATTTTTGAACAGGAGCTTCAACCGTTTTGTGGCATATGAGAATTCCATAAGCCCCGGACCTGTCGATTTTGGTCAAAAATGAAAATTTCAAAAGTGCCCCAATTTCTGCTTTAAACTTTAGGTACTATCCCAAAATGTATCACTAAGGTGACAGAAGTTGATTTCGGAGCATCATTTTTGAACAGGAGCTTCAACCGTTTTGTGGCATATGAGAATTCCATAAGCCCCGGACCTGTCGATTTTGGTCAAAAATGAAAATGTCAAAAGTGCCCCAATTTCTGCTTTAAACTTTAGGTACTATCCCAAAATGTATCACTAAGGTGACAGAAGTTGATTTCGGAGCATCATTTTTGAACAGGAGCTTCAACCGTTTTGTGGCATATGAGAATTCCATAAGCCCCGGACCTGTCGAATTTGGTCAAAAATGAAAATTTCAAAAGTGCCCCAATTTCTGCTTTAAACTTTAGGTACTATCCCAAAATGTATCACTAAGGTGACAGAAGTTGATTTCGGAGCATCATTTTTGAACAGGAGCTTCAACCGTTTTGTGGCATATGAGAAATTCCCTATGCCCCGGACCTGTCGATTTTGGTCAAAAATGAAAATTTCAAAAGTACCCCAATTTCTGCTTTAAACTTTAGGTACTATCCCAAAATTTATCACTAAGGTGACAGAAGTTGATTTCGGAGCATCATTTTTGAACAGGAGCTTCAACCGTTTTGTGGCATTTGAGAATTCCATAAGCCCCGGACCTGTCGATTTTGGTCAAAAATGAAAATTTCAAAAGTGCCCCAATTTTTGCTTTAAACTTTAGGTACTATCCCAAAATGTATCACTAAGGTGACAGAAGTTGATTTCGGAGCATCATTTTTGAACAGGAGCTTCAACCGTTTTGTGGCATATGAGAATTCCATAAGCCCCGGACCTGTCGATTTTGGTCAAAAATGAAAATTTCAAAAGTGCCCCAATTTCTGCTTTAAACTTTAGGTACTATCCCAAAATGTATCACTAAGGTGACAGAAGTTGATTTCGGAGCATCATTTTTGAACAGGAGCTTCAACCATTTTGTGGCATATAAGAAATTCCCTAAGCCCCGGACCTGTCGATTTTGGTCAAAAATGAAAATTTCAAAAGTGCCCCAATTTCTGCTTTAAACTTTAGGTACTATCCCAAAATGTATCACTAAGGTGACAGAAGTTGATTTCGGAGCATCATTTTTGAACAGGAGCTTCAACCGTTTTGTGGCATATGAGAAATTCCCTTAGCAGCGGACCTGTCGATTTTGGTCAAAAATGAAAATTTCAAAAGTGCCCCAATGTCTGCTTTAAACTTTAGGTACTATCCCAAAATGTATCACTAAGGTGACAGAAGTTGATTTCGGAGCATCATTTTTGAACAGGAGCTTCAACCGTTTTGTGGCATATGAGAATTCCATAAGCCCCGGACCTGTCGATTTTGGTCGAAAATGAAAATTTCAAAAGTGCCCCAATTTCTGCTTTAAACTTTAGGTACTATCCCAAAATGTATCACTAAGGTGACAGAAGTTGATTTCGGAGCATCATTTTTGAACAGGAGCTTCAACCGTTTTGTGGCATATGAGAATTCCATAAGCCCCGGACCTGTCGATTTTGTTCAAAAATGAAAATTTCAAAAGTGCCCCAATTTCTGCTTTAAACTTTAGGTACTATCCCAAAATGTATCACTAAGGTGACAGAAGTTGATTTTGGAGCATCATTTTTGAACAGGAGCTTCAACCGTTTTGTGGCATATGAGAATTCCATAAGCCCCGGACCTGTCGATTTTGTTCAAAAATGAAAATTTCAAAAGTGCCCCAATTTCTGCTTTAAACTTTAGGTACTATCCCAAAATGTATCACTAAGGTGACAGAAGTTGATTTTGGAGCATCATTTTTGAACAGGAGCTTCAACCGTTTTGTGGCATATGAGAATTCCATAAGCCCCGGACCTGTCGATTTTGGTCAAAAATGAAAATTTCAAAAGTGCCCCAATTTCTGCTTTAAACTTTAGGTACTATCCCAAAATGTATCACTAAGGTGACAGAAGTTGATTTCGGAGCATCATTTTTGAACAGGAGCTTCAACCGTTTTGTGGCATATGAGAATTCCATAAGCCCCGGACCTGTCGATTTTGGTCAAAAATGAAAATTTCAAAAGTGCCCCAATTTCTGCTTTAAACTTTAGGTACTATCCCAAAATGTATCACTAAGGTGACAGAAGTTGATTTCGGAGCATCATTTTTGAACAGGAGCTTCAACCGTTTTGTGGCATATGAGAAATTCCCTAAGCCCCGGACTTGTCGATTTTGGTCAAAAATGAAAATTTCAAAAGTGCCCCAATTTCTGCTTTAAACTTTAGGTACTATCCCAAAATGTATCACTAAGGTGACAGAAGTTGATTTCGGAGCATCATTTTTGAACAGGAGCTTCAACCGTTTTGTGGCATATGAGAATTCCATAAGCCCCGGACCTGTCGATTTTGGTCAAAAATGAAAATTTCAAAAGTGCCCCAATTTCTGCTTTAAACTTTAGGTACTATCCCAAAATGTATCACTAAGGTGAAAGAAGTTGATTTCGGAGCATCATTTTTGAACAGGAGCTTCAACCGTTTTGTGGCATATGAGAATTCCATAAGCCCCGGACCTGTCGAATTTGGTCAAAAATGAAAATTTCAAAAGTGCCCCAATTTCTGCTTTAAACTTTAGGTACTATCCCAAAATGTATCACTAAGGTGACAGAAGTTGATTTCGGAGCATCATTTTTGAACAGGAGCTTCAACCGTTTTGTGGCATATGAGAATTCCATAAGCCCCGGACCTGTCGAATTTGGTCAAAAATGAAAATTTCAAAAGTGCCCCAATTTCTGCTTTAAACTTTAGGTACTATCCCAAAATGTATCACTAAGGTGACAGAAGTTGATTTCGGAGCATCATTTTTGAACAGGAGCTTCAACCGTTTTGTGGCATATGAGAATTCCATAAGCCCCGGACCTGTCGATTTTGGTCAAAAATGAAAATTTCAAAAGTGCCCCAATTTCTGCTTTAAACTTTAGGTACTATCCCAAAATGTATCACTAAGGTGACAGAAGTTGATTTCGGAGCATCATTTTTGAACAGGAGCTTCAACCGTTTTGTGGCATATGAGAATTCCATAAGCCCCGGACCTGTCGATTTTGGTCAAAAATGAAAATTTCAAAAGTGCCCCAATTTCTGCTTTAAACTTTAGGTACTATCCCAAAATGTATCACTAAGGTGACAGAAGTTGATTTCGGAGCATCATTTTTGAACAGGAGCTTCAACCGTTTTGTGGCATATGAGAAATTCCCTAAGCCCCGGACTTGTCGATTTTGGTCAAAATTGAAAATTTCAAAAGTGCCCCAATTTCTGCTTTAAACTTTAGGTACTATCCCAAAATGTATCACTAAGGTGACAGAAGTTGATTTCGGAGAATCATTTTTGAACAGGAGCTTCAACCGTTTTGTGGCATATGAGAATTCCCTAAGCCCCAGACCTGTCGATTTTGGTCAAAAATGAAAATTTCAAAAGTGCCCCAATTTCTGCTTTAAACTTTAGGTACTATCCCAAAATGTATCACTAAGGTGACAGAAGTTGATTTCGGAGCATCATTTTTGAACAGGAGCTTCAACCGTTTTGTGGCATATGAGAATTCCATAAGCCCCGGACCTGTCGATTTTGGTCAAAAATGAAAATTTCAAAAGTGCCCCAATTTCTGCTTTAAACTTTAGGTACTATCCCAAAATGTATCACTAAGGTGACAGAAGTTGATTTCGGAGCATCATTTTTGAACAGGAGCTTCAACCGTTTTGTGGCATATGAGAATTCCATAAGCCCCGGACCTGTCGATTTTGGTCAAAAATGAAAATGTCAAAAGTGCCCCAATTTCTGCTTTAAACTTTAGGTACTATCCCAAAATGTATCACTAAGGTGACAGAAGTTGATTTCGGAGCATCATTTTTGAACAGGAGCTTCAACCGTTTTGTGGCATATGAGAATTCCATAAGCCCCGGACCTGTCGAATTTGGTCAAAAATGAAAATTTCAAAAGTGCCCCAATTTCTGCTTTAAACTTTAGGTACTATCCCAAAATGTATCACTAAGGTGACAGAAGTTGATTTCGGAGCATCATTTTTGAACAGGAGCTTCAACCGTTTTGTGGCATATGAGAAATTCCCTATGCCCCGGACCAGTCGATTTTGGTCAAAAATGAAAATTTCAAAAGTACCCCAATTTCTGCTTTAAACTTTAGGTACTATCCCAAAATTTATCACTAAGGTGACAGAAGTTGATTTCGGAGCATCATTTTTGAACAGGAGCTTCAACCGTTTTGTGGCATTTGAGAATTCCATAAGCCCCGGACCTGTCGATTTTGGTCAAAAATGAAAATTTCAAAAGTGCCCCAATTTTTGCTTTAAACTTTAGGTACTATCCCAAAATGTATCACTAAGGTGACAGAAGTTGATTTCGGAGCATCATTTTTGAACAGGAGCTTCAACCGTTTTGTGGCATATGAGAATTCCATAAGCCCCGGACCTGTCGATTTTGGTCAAAAATGAAAATTTCAAAAGTGCCCCAATTTCTGCTTTAAACTTTAGGTACTATCCCAAAATGTATCACTAAGGTGACAGAAGTTGATTTCGGAGCATCATTTTTGAACAGGAGCTTCAACCGTTTTGTGTGATATAAGAAATTCCCTAAGCCCCGGACCTGTCGATTTTGGTCAAAAATGAAAATTTCAAAAGTGCCCCAATTTCTGCTTTAAACTTTAGGTACTATCCCAAAATGTATCACTAAGGTGACAGAAGTTGATTTCGGAGCATCATTTTTGAACAGGAGCTTCAACCGTTTTGTGGCATATGAGAATTCCATAAGCCCCGGACTTGTCGATTTTGGTCAAAAATGAAAATTTCAAAAGTGCCCCAATTTCTGCTTTAAACTTTAGGTACTATCCCAAAATGTATCACTAAGGTGACAGAAGTTGATTTCGGAGCATCATTTTTGAACAGGAGCTTCAACCGTTTTGTGGCATATGAGAAATTCCCTAAGCCCCGGACTTGTCGATTTTGGTCAAAAATGAAAATATCAAAAGTGCCCCAATTTCTGCTTTAAACTTTAGGTACTATCCCAAAATGTATCACTAAGGTGACAGAAGTTGATTTCGGAGCATCATTTTTGAACAGGAGCTTCAACCGTTTTGTGGCATATGAGAATTCCATAAGCTCCGGACCTGTCGATTTTGGTCAAAAATGAAAATTTCAAAAGTGCCCCAATGTCTGCTTTAAACTTTAGGTACTATCCCAAAATGTATCACTAAGGTGACAGAAGTTGATTTCGGAGCATCATTTTTGAACAGGAGCTTCAACCGTTTTGTGGCATATGAGAAATTCCCTAAGCCCCGGACCTGTCGATTTTGGTCAAAAATGAAAATTTCAAAAGTGCCCCAATTTCTGCTTTAAACTTTAGGTAATATCCCAAAATGTATCACTAAGGTGACAGAAGTTGATTTCGGAGCATCATTTTTGAACAGGAGCTTCAACCGTTTTGTGGCATATGAGAATTCCATAAGCTCCGGACCTGTCGATTTTGGTCAAAAATGAAAATTTCAAAAGTGCCCCAATTTCTGCTTTAAATTTTAGGTACTATCCCAAAATGTATCACTGAGGTGACAGAAGTTGATTTCGGAGCATCATTTTTTAACAGGAGCTTCAACCGTTTTGTGGCATATGAGAATTCCATAAGCCCCGGACCTGTCGAATTTGGTCAAAAATGAAAATTTCAAAAGTGCCCCAATTTCTGCTTTAAACTTTAGGTACTATCCCAAAATGTATCACTAAGGTGACAGAAGTTGATTTCGGAGCATCATTTTTGAACAGGAGCTTCAACCGTTTTGTGGCATATGAGAAATTCCCTATGCCCCGGACCTGTCGATTTTGGTCAAAAATGAAAATTTCAAAAGTACCCCAATTTCTGCTTTAAACTTTAGGTACTATCCCAAAATTTATCACTAAGGTGACAGAAGTTGATTTCGGAGCATCATTTTTGAACAGGAGCTTCAACCGTTTTGTGGCATTTGAGAATTCCATAAGCCCCGGACCTGTCGATTTTGGTCAAAAATGAAAATTTCAAAAGTGCCCCAATTTTTGCTTTAAACTTTAGGTACTATCCCAAAATGTATCACTAAGGTGACAGAAGTTGATTTCGGAGCATCATTTTTGAACAGGAGCTTCAACCGTTTTGTGGCATATGAGAATTCCATAAGCCCCGGACCTGTCGATTTTTGTCAAAAATGAAAATTTCAAAAGTGCCCCAATTTCTGCTTTAAACTTTAGGTACTATCCCAAAATGTATCACTAAGGTGACAGAAGTTGATTTCGGAGCATCATTTTTGAACAGGAGCTTCAACCGTTTTGTGGCATATAAGAAATTCCCTAAGCCCCGGACCTGTCGATTTTGGTCAAAAATGAAAATTTCAAAAGTGCCCCAATTTCTGCTTTAAACTTTAGGTACTATCCCAAAATGTATCACTAAGGTGACAGAAGTTGATTTCGGAGCATCATTTTTGAACAGGAGCTTCAACCGTTTTGTGGCATATGAGAATTCCATAAGCCCCGGACCTGTCGATTTTGGTCAAAAATGAAAATTTCAAAAGTGCCCCAATTTCTGCTTTAAACTTTAGGTACTATCCCAAAATGTATCACTAAGGTGACAGAAGTTGATTTCGGAGCATCATTTTTGAACAGGAGCTTCAACCGTTTTGTGGCATATGAGAAATTCCCTAAGCCCCGGACTTGTCGATTTTGGTCAAAAATGAAAATATCAAAAGTGCCCCAATTTCTGCTTTAAACTTTAGGTACTATCCCAAAATGTATCACTAAGGTGACAGAAGTTGATTTCGGAGCATCATTTTTGAACAGGAGCTTCAACCGTTTTGTGGCATATGAGAATTCCATAAGCTCCGGACCTGTCGATTTTGGTCAAAAATGAAAATTTCAAAAGTGCCCCAATGTCTGCTTTAAACTTTAGGTACTATCCCAAAATGTATCACTAAGGTGACAGAAGTTGATTTCGGAGCATCATTTTTGAACAGGAGCTTCAACCGTTTTGTGGCATATGAGAAATTCCCTAAGCCCCGGACCTGTCGATTTTGGTCAAAAATGAAAATTTCAAAAGTGCCCCAATTTCTGCTTTAAACTTTAGGTAATATCCCAAAATGTATCACTAAGGTGACAGAAGTTGATTTCGGAGCATCATTTTTGAACAGGAGCTTCAACCGTTTTGTGGCATATGAGAATTCCATAAGCTCCGGACCTGTCGATTTTGGTCAAAAATGAAAATTTCAAAAGTGCCCCAATTTCTGCTTTAAATTTTAGGTACTATCCCAAAATGTATCACTGAGGTGACAGAAGTTGATTTCGGAGCATCATTTTTGAACAGGAGCTTCAACCGTTTTGTGGCATATGAGAAATTCCCTAAGCCCCAGACCTGTCGATTTTGGTCAAAAATGAAAATTTCAAAAGTGCCCCAATTTCTGCTTTAAACTTTAGGTACTATCCCAAAATGTATCACTAAGGTGACAGAAGTTGATTTTGGAGCATCATTTTTGAACAGGAGCTTCAACCGTTTTGTGGCATATGAGAATTCCATAAGCCCTGGACATGTCGATTTTGGTCAAAAATGAAAATTTCAAAAGTGCCCCAATTTCTGCTTTAAACTTTAGGTACTATCCCAAAATGTATCACTAAGGTGACAGAAGTTGATTTCGGAGCATCATTTTTGAACAGGAGCTTCAACCGTTTTGTGGCATATGAGAATTCCCTAAGCCCCGGACCTGTCGATTTTGGTCAAAAATGAAAATTTCAAAAGTGCCCCAATTTCTGCTTTAAACTTTAGGTACTATCCCAAAATGTATCACTAAGGTGACAGAAGTTGATTTCGGAGCATCATTTTTGAACAGGAGCTTCAACCGTTTTGTGGCATATGAGAAATTCCCTAAGCCCCGGACCTGTCGATTTTGGTCAAAAATGAAAATTTCAAAAGTGCCCCAATTTCTGCTTTAAACTTTAGGTACTATCCCAAAATGTATCACTAAGGTGACAGAAGTTGATTTCGGAGCATCATTTTAGAACAGGAGCTTCAATCGTTTTGTGGCATATGAGAATTCCATAAGCCCCGGACCTGTCGATTTTGGTCAAAAATGAAAATTTTCAAAAGTGCCCCAATTTCTGCTTTAAACTTTAGGTACTATCCCAAAATGTATCACTAAGGTGACAGAAGTTGATTTCGGAGCATCATTTTTGAACAGGAGCTTCAACCGTTTTGTGGCATATGAGAATTCCATAAGCCCTGGACCTGTCGATTTTGGTCAAAAATGAAAATTTCAAAAGTGCCCCAATTTCTGCTTTAAACTTTAGGTACTATCCCAAAATGTATCACTAAGGTGACAGAAGTTGATTTTGGAGCATCATTTTTGAACAGGAGCTTCAATTTTTTGTGGCATATGAGAAATTCCCTAAGCAGCGGACCTGTCGATTTTGGTCAAAAATTAAAATTTCAAAAGTGCCCCAATGTCTGCTTTAAACTTTAGGTACTATCCCAAAATGTATCACTAAGGTGACAGAAGTTGATTTCGGAGCATCATTTTTGAACAGGAGCTTCAACCGTTTTGTGGCATATGGGAAATTCCATAAGCTCCGGACCTGTCGATTTTGGTCAAAAATGAAAATTTCAAAAGTGCCCCAATTTCTGCTTTAAACTTTAGGTACTATCCCAAAATGTATCACTAAGGTGACAGAAGTTGATTTCGGAGCATCATTTTTGAACAGGAGCTTCAACCGTTTTGTGGCATATGAGAATTCCCTAAGCCCCGGACCTGTCGATTTTGGTCAAAAATGAAAATTTCAAAAGTGCCCCAATTTCTGCTTTAAACTTTAGGTACTATCCCAAAATGTATCACTAAGGTGACAGAAGTTGATTTCGGAGCATCATTTTTGAACAGGAGCTTCAACCGTTTTGTGGCATATGGGAAATTCCCTAAGCCCCGGACCTGTCGATTTTGGTCAAAAATGAAAATTTCAAAAGTGCCCCAATTTCTGCTTTAAACTTTAGGTACTATCCCAAAATGTACCACTAAGGTGACAGAAGTTGATTTCGGAGCATCATTTTTGAACAGGAGCTTCAACCGTTTTGTGGCATATGAGAATTCCATAAGCTCCGGACCTGTCGATTTTGGTCAAAAATGAAAATTTCAAAAGTGCCCCAATTTCTGCTTTAAACTTTAGGTACTATCCCAAAATGTATCACTGAGGTGACAGAAGTTGATTTCGGAGCATCATTTTTGAACAGGAGCTTCAACCGTTTTGTGGCATATGAGAATTCCATAAGCCCTGGACATGTCGATTTTGGTCAAAAATGAAAATTTCAAAAGTGCCCCAATTTCTGCTTTAAACTTTAGGTACTATCCCAAAATGTATCACTAAGGTGACAGAAGTTGATTTCGGAGCATCATTTTTGAACAGGAGCTTCAACCGTTTTGTGGCATATGAGAATTCCCTAAGCCCCGGACCTGTCGATTTTGGTCAAAAATGAAAATTTCAAAAGTGCCCCAATTTCTGCTTTAAACTTTAGGTACTATCCCAAAATGTATCACTAAGGTGACAGAAGTTGATTTCGGAGCATCATTTTTGAACAGGAGCTTCAACCGTTTTGTGGCATATGGGAAATTCCCTAAGCCCCGGACCTGTCGATTTTGGTCAAAAATGAAAATTTCAAAAGTGCCCCAATTTCTGCTTTAAACTTTAGGTACTATCCCAAAATGTACCACTAAGGTGACAGAAGTTGATTTCGGAGCATCATTTTTGAACAGGAGCTTCAACCGTTTTGTGGCATATGAGAATTCCATAAGCTCCGGACCTGTCGATTTTGGTCAAAAATGAAAATTTCAAAAGTGCCCCAATTTCTGCTTTAAACTTTAGGTACTATCCCAAAATGTATCACTAAGGTGACAGAAGTTGATTTTGGAGCATCATTTTTGAACAGGAGCTTCAACCGTTTTGTGGCATATGAGAATTCCATAAGCCCTGGACATGTCGATTTTGGTCAAAAATGAAAATTTCAAAAGTGCCCCAATTTCTGCTTTAAACTTTAGGTACTATCCCAAAATGTATCACTAAGGTGACAGAAGTTGATTTCGGAGCATCATTTTTGAACAGGAGCTTCAACCGTTTTGTGGCATATGAGAATTCCCTAAGCCCCGGACCTGTCGATTTTGGTCAAAAATGAAAATTTCAAAAGTGCCCCAATTTCTGCTTTAAACTTTAGGTACTATCCCAAAATGTATCACTAAGGTGACAGAAGTTGATTTCGGAGCATCATTTTTGAACAGGAGCTTCAACCGTTTTGTGGCATATGAGAAATTCCCTAAGCCCCGGACCTGTCGATTTTGGTCAAAAATGAAAATTTCAAAAGTGCCCCAATTTCTGCTTTAAACTTTAGGTACTATCCCAAAATGTATCACTAAGGTGACAGAAGTTGATTTCGGAGCATCATTTTAGAACAGGAGCTTCAATCGTTTTGTGGCATATGAGAATTCCATAAGCCCCGGACCTGTCGATTTTGGTCAAAAATGAAAATTTTCAAAAGTGCCCCAATTTCTGCTTTAAACTTTAGGTACTATCCCAAAATGTATCACTAAGGTGACAGAAGTTGATTTCGGAGCATCATTTTTGAACAGGAGCTTCAACCGTTTTGTGGCATATGAGAATTCCATAAGCCCTGGACCTGTCGATTTTGGTCAAAAATGAAAATTTCAAAAGTGCCCCAATTTCTGCTTTAAACTTTAGGTACTATCCCAAAATGTATCACTAAGGTGACAGAAGTTGATTTTGGAGCATCATTTTTGAACAGGAGCTTCAATTTTTTGTGGCATATGAGAAATTCCCTAAGCAGCGGACCTGTCGATTTTGGTCAAAAATTAAAATTTCAAAAGTGCCCCAATGTCTGCTTTAAACTTTAGGTACTATCCCAAAATGTATCACTAAGGTGACAGAAGTTGATTTCGGAGCATCATTTTTGAACAGGAGCTTCAACCGTTTTGTGGCATATGGGAAATTCCCTAAGCCCCGGACCTGTCGATTTTGGTCAAAAATGAAAATTTCAAAAGTGCCCCAATTTCTGCTTTAAACTTTAGGTACTATCCCAAAATGTATCACTAAGGTGACAGAAGTTGATTTCGGAGCATCATTTTTGAACAGGAGCTTCAACCGTTTTGTGGCATATGAGAATTCCATAAGCCCCGGACCTGTCGATTTTGGTCAAAAATGAAAATTTCAAAAGTGCCCCAATTTCTGCTTTAAACTTTAGGTACTATCCCAAAATGTATCACTAAGGTGACAGAAGTTGATTTCGGAGCATCATTTTTGAACAGGAGCTTCAACTGTTTTGTGGCATATAAGAAATTCCCTAAGCCCCGGACCTGTCGATTTTGCTCAAAAATGAAAATTTCAAAAGTGCCCCAATTTCTGCTTTAAACTTTAGGTACTATCCCAAAATGTATCACTAAGGTGACAGAAGTTGATTTCGGAGCATCATTTTTGAACAGGAGCTTCAACCGTTTTGTGGCATATGGGAAATTCCCTAAGCCCCGGACCTGTCGATTTTGGTCAAAAATGAAAATTTCAAAAGTGCCCCAATTTCTGCTTTAAACTTTAGGTACTATCCCAAAATGTATCACTAAGGGGACAGAAGTTGATTTCGGAGCATCATTTTTGAACAGGAGCTTCAACCGTTTTGTGGCATATGAGAATTCCCTAAGCCCCGGACCTGTCGATTTTGGTCAAAAATGAAAATTTCAAAAGTGCCCCAATTTCTGCTTTAAACTTTAGGTACTATCCCAAAATGTATCACTAAGGTGACAGAAGTTGATTTCGGAGCATCATTTTTGAACAGGAGCTTCAACCGTTTTGTGGCATATGGGAAATTCCCTAAGCCCCGGACCTGTCGATTTTGGTCAAAAATGAAAATTTCAAAAGTGCCCCAATTTCTGCTTTAAACTTTAGGTACTATCCCAAAATGTACCACTAAGGTGACAGAAGTTGATTTCGGAGCATCATTTTTGAACAGGAGCTTCAACCGTTTTGTGGCATATGAGAATTCCATAAGCTCCGGACCTGTCGATTTTGGTCAAAAATGAAAATTTCAAAAGTGCCCCAATTTCTGCTTTAAACTTTAGGTACTATCCCAAAATGTATCACTGAGGTGACAGAAGTTGATTTCGGAGCATCATTTTTGAACAGGAGCTTCAACCGTTTTGTGGCATATGAGAATTCCATAAGCCCTGGACATGTCGATTTTGGTCAAAAATGAAAATTTCAAAAGTGCCCCAATTTCTGCTTTAAACTTTAGGTACTATCCCAAAATGTATCACTAAGGTGACAGAAGTTGATTTCGGAGCATCATTTTAGAACAGGAGCTTCAATCGTTTTGTGGCATATGAGAATTCCATAAGCCCTGGACCTGTCGATTTTGGTCAAAAATGAAAATTTTCAAAAGTGCCCCAATTTCTGCTTTAAACTTTAGGTACTATCCCAAAATGTATCACTAAGGTGACAGAAGTTGATTTCGGAGCATCATTTTTGAACAGGAGCTTCAACCGTTTTGTGGCATATGAGAATTCCATAAGCCCTGGACCTGTCGATTTTGGTCAAAAATGAAAATTTCAAAAGTGCCCCAATTTCTGCTTTAAACTTTAGGTACTATCCCAAAATGTATCACTAAGGTGACAGAAGTTGATTTTGGAGCATCATTTTTGAACAGGAGCTTCAATTTTTTGTGGCATATGAGAAATTCCCTAAGCCCCGGACCTGTCGATTTTGGTCAAAAATGAAAATTTCAAAAGTGCCCCAATTTCTGCTTTAAACTTTAGGTACTATCCCAAAATGTACCACTAAGGTGACAGAAGTTGATTTCGGAGCATCATTTTTGAACAGGAGCTTCAACCGTTTTGTGGCATATGAGAATTCCATAAGCTCCGGACCTGTCGATTTTGGTCAAAAATGAAAATTTCAAAAGTGCCCCAATTTCTGCTTTAAACTTTAGGTACTATCCCAAAATGTATCACTAAGGTGACAGAAGTTGATTTTGGAGCATCATTTTTGAACAGGAGCTTCAACCGTTTTGTGGCATATGAGAATTCCATAAGCCCTGGACATGTCGATTTTGGTCAAAAATGAAAATTTCAAAAGTGCCCCAATTTCTGCTTTAAACTTTAGGTACTATCCCAAAATGTATCACTAAGGTGACAGAAGTTGATTTCGGAGCATCATTTTTGAACAGGAGCTTCAACCGTTTTGTGGCATATGAGAATTCCCTAAGCCCCGGACCTGTCGATTTTGGTCAAAAATGAAAATTTCAAAAGTGCCCCAATTTCTGCTTTAAACTTTAGGTACTATCCCAAAATGTATCACTAAGGTGACAGAAGTTGATTTCGGAGCATCATTTTTGAACAGGAGCTTCAACCGTTTTGTGGCATATGAGAAATTCCCTAAGCCCCGGACCTGTCGATTTTGGTCAAAAATGAAAATTTCAAAAGTGCCCCAATTTCTGCTTTAAACTTTAGGTACTATCCCAAAATGTATCACTAAGGTGACAGAAGTTGATTTCGGAGCATCATTTTAGAACAGGAGCTTCAATCGTTTTGTGGCATATGAGAATTCCATAAGCCCCGGACCTGTCGATTTTGGTCAAAAATGAAAATTTTCAAAAGTGCCCCAATTTCTGCTTTAAACTTTAGGTACTATCCCAAAATGTATCACTAAGGTGACAGAAGTTGATTTCGGAGCATCATTTTTGAACAGGAGCTTCAACCGTTTTGTGGCATATGAGAATTCCATAAGCCCTGGACCTGTCGATTTTGGTCAAAAATGAAAATTTCAAAAGTGCCCCAATTTCTGCTTTAAACTTTAGGTACTATCCCAAAATGTATCACTAAGGTGACAGAAGTTGATTTTGGAGCATCATTTTTGAACAGGAGCTTCAATTTTTTGTGGCATATGAGAAATTCCCTAAGCAGCGGACCTGTCGATTTTGGTCAAAAATTAAAATTTCAAAAGTGCCCCAATGTCTGCTTTAAACTTTAGGTACTATCCCAAAATGTATCACTAAGGTGACAGAAGTTGATTTCGGAGCATCATTTTTGAACAGGAGCTTCAACCGTTTTGTGGCATATGGGAAATTCCCTAAGCCCCGGACCTGTCGATTTTGGTCAAAAATGAAAATTTCAAAAGTGCCCCAATTTCTGCTTTAAACTTTAGGTACTATCCCAAAATGTATCACTAAGGTGACAGAAGTTGATTTCGGAGCATCATTTTTGAACAGGAGCTTCAACCGTTTTGTGGCATATGAGAATTCCATAAGCCCCGGACCTGTCGATTTTGGTCAAAAATGAAAATTTCAAAAGTGCCCCAATTTCTGCTTTAAACTTTAGGTACTATCCCAAAATGTATCACTAAGGTGACAGAAGTTGATTTCGGAGCATCATTTTTGAACAGGAGCTTCAACTGTTTTGTGGCATATAAGAAATTCCCTAAGCCCCGGACCTGTCGATTTTGGTCAAAAATGAAAATTTCAAAAGTGCCCCAATTTCTGCTTTAAACTTTAGGTACTATCCCAAAATGTATCACTAAGGTGACAGAAGTTGATTTCGGAGCATCATTTTTGAACAGGAGCTTCAACCGTTTTGTGGCATATGGGAAATTCCCTAAGCCCCGGACCTGTCGATTTTGGTCAAAAATGAAAATTTCAAAAGTGCCCCAATTTCTGCTTTAAACTTTAGGTACTATCCCAAAATGTATCACTAAGGTGACAGAAGTTGATTTCGGAGCATCATTTTTGAACAGGAGCTTCAACCGTTTTGTGGCATATGAGAATTCCCTAAGCCCCGGACCTGTCGATTTTGGTCAAAAATGAAAATTTCAAAAGTGCCCCAATTTCTGCTTTAAACTTTAGGTACTATCCCAAAATGTATCACTAAGGTGACAGAAGTTGATTTCGGAGCATCATTTTTGAACAGGAGCTTCAACCGTTTTGTGGCATATGGGAAATTCCCTAAGCCCCAGGCCTGTCGATTTTGGTCAAAAATGAAAATTTCAAAAGTGCCCCAATTTCTGCTTTAAACTTTAGGTACTATCCCAAAATGTACCACTAAGGTGACAGAAGTTGATTTCGGAGCATCATTTTTGAACAGGAGCTTCAACCGTTTTGTGGCATATGAGAATTCCATAAGCTCCGGACCTGTCGATTTTGGTCAAAAATGAAAATTTCAAAAGTGCCCCAATTTCTGCTTTAAACTTTAGGTACTATCCCAAAATGTATCACTGAGGTGACAGAAGTTGATTTCGGAGCATCATTTTTGAACAGGAGCTTCAACCGTTTTGTGGCATATGAGAATTCCATAAGCCCTGGACATGTCGATTTTGGTCAAAAATGAAAATTTCAAAAGTGCCCCAATTTCTGCTTTAAACTTTAGGTACTATCCCAAAATGTATCACTAAGGTGACAGAAGTTGATTTCGGAGCATCATTTTAGAACAGGAGCTTCAATCGTTTTGTGGCATATGAGAATTCCATAAGCCCCGGACCTGTCGATTTTGGTCAAAAATGAAAATTTTCAAAAGTGCCCCAATTTCTGCTTTAAACTTTAGGTACTATCCCAAAATGTATCACTAAGGTGACAGAAGTTGATTTCGGAGCATCATTTTTGAACAGGAGCTTCAACCGTTTTGTGGCATATGAGAATTCCATAAGCCCTGGACCTGTCGATTTTGGTCAAAAATGAAAATTTCAAAAGTGCCCCAATTTCTGCTTTAAACTTTAGGTACTATCCCAAAATGTATCACTAAGGTGACAGAAGTTGATTTTGGAGCATCATTTTTGAACAGGAGCTTCAATTTTTTGTGGCATATGAGAAATTCCCTAAGCAGCGGACCTGTCGATTTTGGTCAAAAATTAAAATTTCAAAAGTGCCCCAATGTCTGCTTTAAACTTTAGGTACTATCCCAAAATGTATCACTAAGGTGACAGAAGTTGATTTCGGAGCATCATTTTTGAACAGGAGCTTCAACCGTTTTGTGGCATATGGGAAATTCCCTAAGCCCCGGACCTGTCGATTTTGGTCAAAAATGAAAATTTCAAAAGTGCCCCAATTTCTGCTTTAAACTTTAGGTACTATCCCAAAATGTATCACTAAGGTGACAGAAGTTGATTTCGGAGCATCATTTTTGAACAGGAGCTTCAACCGTTTTGTGGCATATGAGAATTCCATAAGCCCCGGACCTGTCGATTTTGGTCAAAAATGAAAATTTCAAAAGTGCCCCAATTTCTGCTTTAAACTTTAGGTACTATCCCAAAATGTATCACTAAGGTGACAGAAGTTGATTTCGGAGCATCATTTTTGAACAGGAGCTTCAACTGTTTTGTGGCATATAAGAAATTCCCTAAGCCCCGGACCTGTCGATTTTGCTCAAAAATGAAAATTTCAAAAGTGCCCCAATTTCTGCTTTAAACTTTAGGTACTATCCCAAAATGTATCACTAAGGTGACAGAAGTTGATTTCGGAGCATCATTTTTGAACAGGAGCTTCAACCGTTTTGTGGCATATGGGAAATTCCCTAAGCCCCGGACCTGTCGATTTTGGTCAAAAATGAAAATTTCAAAAGTGCCCCAATTTCTGCTTTAAACTTTAGGTACTATCCCAAAATGTATCACTAAGGTGACAGAAGTTGATTTCGGAGCATCATTTTTGAACAGGAGCTTCAACCGTTTTGTGGCATATGAGAATTCCCTAAGCCCCGGACCTGTCGATTTTGGTCAAAAATGAAAATTTCAAAAGTGCCCCAATTTCTGCTTTAAACTTTAGGTACTATCCCAAAATGTATCACTAAGGTGACAGAAGTTGATTTCGGAGCATCATTTTTGAACAGGAGCTTCAACCGTTTTGTGGCATATGGGAAATTCCCTAAGCCCCGGACCTGTCGATTTTGGTCAAAAATGAAAATTTCAAAAGTGCCCCAATTTCTGCTTTAAACTTTAGGTACTATCCCAAAATGTACCACTAAGGTGACAGAAGTTGATTTCGGAGCATCATTTTTGAACAGGAGCTTCAACCGTTTTGTGGCATATGAGAATTCCATAAGCTCCGGACCTGTCGATTTTGGTCAAAAATGAAAATTTCAAAAGTGCCCCAATTTCTGCTTTAAACTTTAGGTACTATCCCAAAATGTATCACTGAGGTGACAGAAGTTGATTTCGGAGCATCATTTTTGAACAGGAGCTTCAACCGTTTTGTGGCATATGAGAATTCCATAAGCCCTGGACATGTCGATTTTGGTCAAAAATGAAAATTTCAAAAGTGCCCCAATTTCTGCTTTAAACTTTAGGTACTATCCCAAAATGTATCACTAAGGTGACAGAAGTTGATTTCGGAGCATCATTTTAGAACAGGAGCTTCAATCGTTTTGTGGCATATGAGAATTCCATAAGCCCCGGACCTGTCGATTTTGGTCAAAAATGAAAATTTTCAAAAGTGCCCCAATTTCTGCTTTAAACTTTAGGTACTATCCCAAAATGTATCACTAAGGTGACAGAAGTTGATTTCGGAGCATCATTTTTGAACAGGAGCTTCAACCGTTTTGTGGCATATGAGAATTCCATAAGCCCTGGACCTGTCGATTTTGGTCAAAAATGAAAATTTCAAAAGTGCCCCAATTTCTGCTTTAAACTTTAGGTACTATCCCAAAATGTACCACTAAGGTGACAGAAGTTGATTTCGGAGCATCATTTTTGAACAGGAGCTTCAACCGTTTTGTGGCATATGAGAATTCCATAAGCTCCGGACCTGTCGATTTTGGTCAAAAATGAAAATTTCAAAAGTGCCCCAATTTCTGCTTTAAACTTTAGGTACTATCCCAAAATGTATCACTAAGGTGACAGAAGTTGATTTTGGAGCATCATTTTTGAACAGGAGCTTCAACCGTTTTGTGGCATATGAGAATTCCATAAGCCCTGGACATGTCGATTTTGGTCAAAAATGAAAATTTCAAAAGTGCCCCAATTTCTGCTTTAAACTTTAGGTACTATCCCAAAATGTATCACTAAGGTGACAGAAGTTGATTTCGGAGCATCATTTTTGAACAGGAGCTTCAACCGTTTTGTGGCATATGAGAATTCCCTAAGCCCCGGACCTGTCGATTTTGGTCAAAAATGAAAATTTCAAAAGTGCCCCAATTTCTGCTTTAAACTTTAGGTACTATCCCAAAATGTATCACTAAGGTGACAGAAGTTGATTTCGGAGCATCATTTTTGAACAGGAGCTTCAACCGTTTTGTGGCATATGAGAAATTCCCTAAGCCCCGGACCTGTCGATTTTGGTCAAAAATGAAAATTTCAAAAGTGCCCCAATTTCTGCTTTAAACTTTAGGTACTATCCCAAAATGTATCACTAAGGTGACAGAAGTTGATTTCGGAGCATCATTTTAGAACAGGAGCTTCAATCGTTTTGTGGCATATGAGAATTCCATAAGCCCCGGACCTGTCGATTTTGGTCAAAAATGAAAATTTTCAAAAGTGCCCCAATTTCTGCTTTAAACTTTAGGTACTATCCCAAAATGTATCACTAAGGTGACAGAAGTTGATTTCGGAGCATCATTTTTGAACAGGAGCTTCAACCGTTTTGTGGCATATGAGAATTCCATAAGCCCTGGACCTGTCGATTTTGGTCAAAAATGAAAATTTCAAAAGTGCCCCAATTTCTGCTTTAAACTTTAGGTACTATCCCAAAATGTATCACTAAGGTGACAGAAGTTGATTTTGGAGCATCATTTTTGAACAGGAGCTTCAATTTTTTGTGGCATATGAGAAATTCCCTAAGCAGCGGACCTGTCGATTTTGGTCAAAAATTAAAATTTCAAAAGTGCCCCAATGTCTGCTTTAAACTTTAGGTACTATCCCAAAATGTATTACTAAGGTGACAGAAGTTGATTTCGGAGCATCATTTTTGAACAGGAGCTTCAACCGTTTTGTGGCATATGGGAAATTCCCTAAGCCCCGGACCTGTCGATTTTGGTCAAAAATGAAAATTTCAAAAGTGCCCCAATTTCTGCTTTAAACTTTAGGTACTATCCCAAAATGTATCACTAAGGTGACAGAAGTTGATTTCGGAGCATCATTTTTGAACAGGAGCTTCAACCGTTTTGTGGCATATGAGAATTCCATAAGCCCCGGACCTGTCGATTTTGGTCAAAAATGAAAATTTCAAAAGTGCCCCAATTTCTGCTTTAAACTTTAGGTACTATCCCAAAATGTATCACTAAGGTGACAGAAGTTGATTTCGGAGCATCATTTTTGAACAGGAGCTTCAACTGTTTTGTGGCATATAAGAAATTCCCTAAGCCCCGGACCTGTCGATTTTGGTCAAAAATGAAAATTTCAAAAGTGCCCCAATTTCTGCTTTAAACTTTAGGTACTATCCCAAAATGTATCACTAAGGTGACAGAAGTTGATTTCGGAGCATCATTTTTGAACAGGAGCTTCAACCGTTTTGTGGCATATGGGAAATTCCCTAAGCCCCGGACCTGTCGATTTTGGTCAAAAATGAAAATTTCAAAAGTGCCCCAATTTCTGCTTTAAACTTTAGGTACTATCCCAAAATGTATCACTAAGGTGACAGAAGTTGATTTCGGAGCATCATTTTTGAACAGGAGCTTCAACCGTTTTGTGGCATATGAGAATTCCCTAAGCCCCGGACCTGTCGATTTTGGTCAAAAATGAAAATTTCAAAAGTGCCCCAATTTCTGCTTTAAACTTTAGGTACTATCCCAAAATGTATCACTAAGGTGACAGAAGTTGATTTCGGAGCATCATTTTTGAACAGGAGCTTCAACCGTTTTGTGGCATATGGGAAATTCCCTAAGCCCCGGACCTGTCGATTTTGGTCAAAAATGAAAATTTCAAAAGTGCCCCAATTTCTGCTTTAAACTTTAGGTACTATCCCAAAATGTACCACTAAGGTGACAGAAGTTGATTTCGGAGCATCATTTTTGAACAGGAGCTTCAACCGTTTTGTGGCATATGAGAATTCCATAAGCTCCGGACCTGTCGATTTTGGTCAAAAATGAAAATTTCAAAAGTGCCCCAATTTCTGCTTTAAACTTTAGGTACTATCCCAAAATGTATCACTGAGGTGACAGAAGTTGATTTCGGAGCATCATTTTTGAACAGGAGCTTCAACCGTTTTGTGGCATATGAGAATTCCATAAGCCCTGGACATGTCGATTTTGGTCAAAAATGAAAATTTCAAAAGTGCCCCAATTTCTGCTTTAAACTTTAGGTACTATCCCAAAATGTATCACTAAGGTGACAGAAGTTGATTTCGGAGCATCATTTTAGAACAGGAGCTTCAATCGTTTTGTGGCATATGAGAATTCCATAAGCCCCGGACCTGTCGATTTTGGTCAAAAATGAAAATTTTCAAAAGTGCCCCAATTTCTGCTTTAAACTTTAGGTACTATCCCAAAATGTATCACTAAGGTGACAGAAGTTGATTTCGGAGCATCATTTTTGAACAGGAGCTTCAACCGTTTTGTGGCATATGAGAATTCCATAAGCCCTGGACCTGTCGATTTTGGTCAAAAATGAAAATTTCAAAAGTGCCCCAATTTCTGCTTTAAACTTTAGGTACTATCCCAAAATGTACCACTAAGGTGACAGAAGTTGATTTCGGAGCATCATTTTTGAACAGGAGCTTCAACCGTTTTGTGGCATATGAGAATTCCATAAGCTCCGGACCTGTCGATTTTGGTCAAAAATGAAAATTTCAAAAGTGCCCCAATTTCTGCTTTAAACTTTAGGTACTATCCCAAAATGTATCACTAAGGTGACAGAAGTTGATTTCGGAGCATCATTTTTGAACAGGAGCTTCAACCGTTTTGTGGCATATGAGAATTCCCTAAGCCCCGGACCTGTCGATTTTGGTCAAAAATGAAAATTTCAAAAGTGCCCCAATTTCTGCTTTAAACTTTAGGTACTATCCCAAAATGTATCACTAAGGTGACAGAAGTTGATTTCGGAGCATCATTTTTGAACAGGAGCTTCAACCGTTTTGTGGCATATGAGAAATTCCCTAAGCCCCGGACCTGTCGATTTTGGTCAAAAATGAAAATTTCAAAAGTGCCCCAATTTCTGCTTTAAACTTTAGGTACTATCCCAAAATGTATCACTAAGGTGACAGAAGTTGATTTCGGAGCATCATTTTAGAACAGGAGCTTCAATCGTTTTGTGGCATATGAGAATTCCATAAGCCCCGGACCTGTCGATTTTGGTCAAAAATGAAAATTTTCAAAAGTGCCCCAATTTCTGCTTTAAACTTTAGGTACTATCCCAAAATGTATCACTAAGGTGACAGAAGTTGATTTCGGAGCATCATTTTTGAACAGGAGCTTCAACCGTTTTGTGGCATATGAGAATTCCATAAGCCCTGGACCTGTCGATTTTGGTCAAAAATGAAAATTTCAAAAGTGCCCCAATTTCTGCTTTAAACTTTAGGTACTATCCCAAAATGTATCACTAAGGTGACAGAAGTTGATTTTGGAGCATCATTTTTGAACAGGAGCTTCAATTTTTTGTGGCATATGAGAAATTCCCTAAGCAGCGGACCTGTCGATTTTGGTCAAAAATTAAAATTTCAAAAGTGCCCCAATGTCTGCTTTAAACTTTAGGTACTATCCCAAAATGTATTACTAAGGTGACAGAAGTTGATTTCGGAGCATCATTTTTGAACAGGAGCTTCAACCGTTTTGTGGCATATGGGAAATTCCCTAAGCCCCGGACCTGTCGATTTTGGTCAAAAATGAAAATTTCAAAAGTGCCCCAATTTCTGCTTTAAACTTTAGGTACTATCCCAAAATGTATCACTAAGGTGACAGAAGTTGATTTCGGAGCATCATTTTTGAACAGGAGCTTCAACCGTTTTGTGGCATATGAGAATTCCATAAGCCCCGGACCTGTCGATTTTGGTCAAAAATGAAAATTTCAAAAGTGCCCCAATTTCTGCTTTAAACTTTAGGTACTATCCCAAAATGTATCACTAAGGTGACAGAAGTTGATTTCGGAGCATCATTTTTGAACAGGAGCTTCAACTGTTTTGTGGCATATAAGAAATTCCCTAAGCCCCGGACCTGTCGATTTTGGTCAAAAATGAAAATTTCAAAAGTGCCCCAATTTCTGCTTTAAACTTTAGGTACTATCCCAAAATGTATCACTAAGGTGACAGAAGTTGATTTCGGAGCATCATTTTTGAACAGGAGCTTCAACCGTTTTGTGGCATATGGGAAATTCCCTAAGCCCCGGACCTGTCGATTTTGGTCAAAAATGAAAATTTCAAAAGTGCCCCAATTTCTGCTTTAAACTTTAGGTACTATCCCAAAATGTATCACTAAGGTGACAGAAGTTGATTTCGGAGCATCATTTTTGAACAGGAGCTTCAACCGTTTTGTGGCATATGAGAATTCCCTAAGCCCCGGACCTGTCGATTTTGGTCAAAAATGAAAATTTCAAAAGTGCCCCAATTTCTGCTTTAAACTTTAGGTACTATCCCAAAATGTATCACTAAGGTGACAGAAGTTGATTTCGGAGCATCATTTTTGAACAGGAGCTTCAACCGTTTTGTGGCATATGGGAAATTCCCTAAGCCCCGGACCTGTCGATTTTGGTCAAAAATGAAAATTTCAAAAGTGCCCCAATTTCTGCTTTAAACTTTAGGTACTATCCCAAAATGTACCACTAAGGTGACAGAAGTTGATTTCGGAGCATCATTTTTGAACAGGAGCTTCAACCGTTTTGTGGCATATGAGAATTCCATAAGCTCCGGACCTGTCGATTTTGGTCAAAAATGAAAATTTCAAAAGTGCCCCAATTTCTGCTTTAAACTTTAGGTACTATCCCAAAATGTATCACTGAGGTGACAGAAGTTGATTTCGGAGCATCATTTTTGAACAGGAGCTTCAACCGTTTTGTGGCATATGAGAATTCCATAAGCCCTGGACATGTCGATTTTGGTCAAAAATGAAAATTTCAAAAGTGCCCCAATTTCTGCTTTAAACTTTAGGTACTATCCCAAAATGTATCACTAAGGTGACAGAAGTTGATTTCGGAGCATCATTTTAGAACAGGAGCTTCAATCGTTTTGTGGCATATGAGAATTCCATAAGCCCCGGACCTGTCGATTTTGGTCAAAAATGAAAATTTTCAAAAGTGCCCCAATTTCTGCTTTAAACTTTAGGTACTATCCCAAAATGTATCACTAAGGTGACAGAAGTTGATTTCGGAGCATCATTTTTGAACAGGAGCTTCAACCGTTTTGTGGCATATGAGAATTCCATAAGCCCTGGACCTGTCGATTTTGGTCAAAAATGAAAATTTCAAAAGTGCCCCAATTTCTGCTTTAAACTTTAGGTACTATCCCAAAATGTATCACTAAGGTGACAGAAGTTGATTTTGGAGCATCATTTTTGAACAGGAGCTTCAATTTTTTGTGGCATATGAGAAATTCCCTAAGCAGCGGACCTGTCGATTTTGGTCAAAAATTAAAATTTCAAAAGTGCCCCAATGTCTGCTTTAAACTTTAGGTACTATCCCAAAATGTATCACTAAGGTGACAGAAGTTGATTTCGGAGCATCATTTTTGAACAGGAGCTTCAACCGTTTTGTGGCATATGGGAAATTCCCTAAGCCCCGGACCTGTCGATTTTGGTCAAAAATGAAAATTTCAAAAGTGCCCCAATTTCTGCTTTAAACTTTAGGTACTATCCCAAAATGTATCACTAAGGTGACAGAAGTTGATTTCGGAGCATCATTTTTGAACAGGAGCTTCAACCGTTTTGTGGCATATGAGAATTCCATAAGCCCCGGACCTGTCGATTTTGGTCAAAAATGAAAATTTCAAAAGTGCCCCAATTTCTGCTTTAAACTTTAGATACTATCCCAAAATGTATCACTAAGGTGACAGAAGTTGATTTCGGAGCATCATTTTTGAACAGGAGCTTCAACTGTTTTGTGGCATATAAGAAATTCCCTAAGCCCCGGACCTGTCGATTTTGCTCAAAAATGAAAATTTCAAAAGTGCCCCAATTTCTGCTTTAAACTTTAGGTACTATCCCAAAATGTATCACTAAGGTGACAGAAGTTGATTTCGGAGCATCATTTTTGAACAGGAGCTTCAACCGTTTTGTGGCATATGGGAAATTCCCTAAGCCCCGGACCTGTCGATTTTGGTCAAAAATGAAAATTTCAAAAGTGCCCCAATTTCTGCTTTAAACTTTAGGTACTATCCCAAAATGTATCACTAAGGTGACAGAAGTTGATTTCGGAGCATCATTTTTGAACAGGAGCTTCAACCGTTTTGTGGCATATGAGAATTCCCTAAGCCCCGGACCTGTCGATTTTGGTCAAAAATGAAAATTTCAAAAGTGCCCCAATTTCTGCTTTAAACTTTAGGTACTATCCCAAAATGTATCACTAAGGTGACAGAAGTTGATTTCGGAGCATCATTTTTGAACAGGAGCTTCAACCGTTTTGTGGCATATGGGAAATTCCCTAAGCCCCGGACCTGTCGATTTTGGTCAAAAATGAAAATTTCAAAAGTGCCCCAATTTCTGCTTTAAACTTTAGGTACTATCCCAAAATGTACCACTAAGGTGACAGAAGTTGATTTCGGAGCATCATTTTTGAACAGGAGCTTCAACCGTTTTGTGGCATATGAGAATTCCATAAGCTCCGGACCTGTCGATTTTGGTCAAAAATGAAAATTTCAAAAGTGCCCCAATTTCTGCTTTAAACTTTAGGTACTATCCCAAAATGTATCACTGAGGTGACAGAAGTTGATTTCGGAGCATCATTTTTGAACAGGAGCTTCAACCGTTTTGTGGCATATGAGAATTCCATAAGCCCTGGACATGTCGATTTTGGTCAAAAATGAAAATTTCAAAAGTGCCCCAATTTCTGCTTTAAACTTTAGGTACTATCCCAAAATGTATCACTAAGGTGACAGAAGTTGATTTCGGAGCATCATTTTTGAACAGGAGCTTCAACCGTTTTGTGGCATATGAGAATTCCCTAAGCCCCGGACCTGTCGATTTTGGTCAAAAATGAAAATTTCAAAAGTGCCCCAATTTCTGCTTTAAACTTTAGGTACTATCCCAAAATGTATCACTAAGGTGACAGAAGTTGATTTCGGAGCATCATTTTTGAACAGGAGCTTCAACCGTTTTGTGGCATATGAGAAATTCCCTAAGCCCCGGACCTGTCGATTTTGGTCAAAAATGAAAATTTCAAAAGTGCCCCAATTTCTGCTTTAAACTTTAGGTACTATCCCAAAATGTATCACTAAGGTGACAGAAGTTGATTTCGGAGCATCATTTTAGAACAGGAGCTTCAATCGTTTTGTGGCATATGAGAATTCCATAAGCCCCGGACCTGTCGATTTTGGTCAAAAATGAAAATTTTCAAAAGTGCCCCAATTTCTGCTTTAAACTTTAGGTACTATCCCAAAATGTATCACTAAGGTGACAGAAGTTGATTTCGGAGCATCATTTTTGAACAGGAGCTTCAACCGTTTTGTGGCATATGAGAATTCCATAAGCCCTGGACCTGTCGATTTTGGTCAAAAATGAAAATTTCAAAAGTGCCCCAATTTCTGCTTTAAACTTTAGGTACTATCCCAAAATGTATCACTAAGGTGACAGAAGTTGATTTTGGAGCATCATTTTTGAACAGGAGCTTCAATTTTTTGTGGCATATGAGAAATTCCCTAAGCCCCGGACCTGTCGATTTTGGTCAAAAATGAAAATTTCAAAAGTGCCCCAATTTCTGCTTTAAACTTTAGGTACTATCCCAAAATGTACCACTAAGGTGACAGAAGTTGATTTCGGAGCATCATTTTTGAACAGGAGCTTCAACCGTTTTGTGGCATATGAGAATTCCATAAGCTCCGGACCTGTCGATTTTGGTCAAAAATGAAAATTTCAAAAGTGCCCCAATTTCTGCTTTAAACTTTAGGTACTATCCCAAAATGTATCACTAAGGTGACAGAAGTTGATTTTGGAGCATCATTTTTGAACAGGAGCTTCAACCGTTTTGTGGCATATGAGAATTCCATAAGCCCTGGACATGTCAATTTTGGTCAAAAATGAAAATTTCAAAAGTGCCCCAATTTCTGCTTTAAACTTTAGGTACTATCCCAAAATGTATCACTAAGGTGACAGAAGTTGATTTCGGAGCATCATTTTTGAACAGGAGCTTCAACCGTTTTGTGGCATATGAGAAATTCCCTAAGCCCCGGACCTGTCGATTTTGGTCAAAAATGAAAATTTCAAAAGTGCCCCAATTTCTGCTTTAAACTTTAGGTACTATCCCAAAATGTATCACTAAGGTGACAGAAGTTGATTTCGGAGCATCATTTTAGAACAGGAGCTTCAATCGTTTTGTGGCATATGAGAATTCCATAAGCCCCGGACCTGTCGATTTTGGTCAAAAATGAAAATTTTCAAAAGTGCCCCAATTTCTGCTTTAAACTTTAGGTACTATCCCAAAATGTATCACTAAGGTGACAGAAGTTGATTTCGGAGCATCATTTTTGAACAGGAGCTTCAACCGTTTTGTGGCATATGAGAATTCCATAAGCCCTGGACCTGTCGATTTTGGTCAAAAATGAAAATTTCAAAAGTGCCCCAATTTCTGCTTTAAACTTTAGGTACTATCCCAAAATGTATCACTAAGGTGACAGAAGTTGATTTTGGAGCATCATTTTTGAACAGGAGCTTCAATTTTTTGTGGCATATGAGAAATTCCCTAAGCAGCGGACCTGTCGATTTTGGTCAAAAATTAAAATTTCAAAAGTGCCCCAATGTCTGCTTTAAACTTTAGGTACTATCCCAAAATGTATCACTAAGGTGACAGAAGTTGATTTCGGAGCATCATTTTTGAACAGGAGCTTCAACCGTTTTGTGGCATATGGGAAATTCCCTAAGCCCCGGACCTGTCGATTTTGGTCAAAAATGAAAATTTCAAAAGTGCCCCAATTTCTGCTTTAAACTTTAGGTACTATCCCAAAATGTATCACTAAGGTGACAGAAGTTGATTTCGGAGCATCATTTTTGAACAGGAGCTTCAACCGTTTTGTGGCATATGAGAATTCCATAAGCCCCGGACCTGTCGATTTTGGTCAAAAATGAAAATTTCAAAAGTGCCCCAATTTCTGCTTTAAACTTTAGGTACTATCCCAAAATGTATCACTAAGGTGACAGAAGTTGATTTCGGAGCATCATTTTTGAACAGGAGCTTCAACTGTTTTGTGGCATATAAGAAATTCCCTAAGCCCCGGACCTGTCGATTTTGCTCAAAAATGAAAATTTCAAAAGTGCCCCAATTTCTGCTTTAAACTTTAGGTACTATCCCAAAATGTATCACTAAGGTGACAGAAGTTGATTTCGGAGCATCATTTTTGAACAGGAGCTTCAACCGTTTTGTGGCATATGGGAAATTCCCTAAGCCCCGGACCTGTCGATTTTGGTCAAAAATGAAAATTTCAAAAGTGCCCCAATTTCTGCTTTAAACTTTAGGTACTATCCCAAAATGTATCACTAAGGTGACAGAAGTTGATTTCGGAGCATCATTTTTGAACAGGAGCTTCAACCGTTTTGTGGCATATGAGAATTCCCTAAGCCCCGGACCTGTCGATTTTGGTCAAAAATGAAAATTTCAAAAGTGCCCCAATTTCTGCTTTAAACTTTAGGTACTATCCCAAAATGTATCACTAAGGTGACAGAAGTTGATTTCGGAGCATCATTTTTGAACAGGAGCTTCAACCGTTTTGTGGCATATGGGAAATTCCCTAAGCCCCGGACCTGTCGATTTTGGTCAAAAATGAAAATTTCAAAAGTGCCCCAATTTCTGCTTTAAACTTTAGGTACTATCCCAAAATGTATCACTAAGGTGACAGAAGTTGATTTCGGAGCATCATTTTAGAACAGGAGCTTCAATCGTTTTGTGGCATATGAGAATTCCATAAGCCCCGGACCTGTCGATTTTGGTCAAAAATGAAAATTTTCAAAAGTGCCCCAATTTCTGCTTTAAACTTTAGGTACTATCCCAAAATGTATCACTAAGGTGACAGAAGTTGATTTCGGAGCATCATTTTTGAACAGGAGCTTCAACCGTTTTGTGGCATATGAGAATTCCATAAGCCCTGGACCTGTCGATTTTGGTCAAAAATGAAAATTTCAAAAGTGCCCCAATTTCTGCTTTAAACTTTAGGTACTATCCCAAAATGTATCACTAAGGTGACAGAAGTTGATTTTGGAGCATCATTTTTGAACAGGAGCTTCAATTTTTTGTGGCATATGAGAAATTCCCTAAGCCCCGGACCTGTCGATTTTGGTCAAAAATGAAAATTTCAAAAGTGCCCCAATTTCTGCTTTAAACTTTAGGTACTATCCCAAAATGTATCACTAAGGTGACAGAAGTTGATTTTGGAGCATCATTTTTGAACAGGAGCTTCAACCGTTTTGTGGCATATGAGAATTCCATAAGCCCTGGACATGTCGATTTTGGTCAAAAATGAAAATTTCAAAAGTGCCCCAATTTCTGCTTTAAACTTTAGGTACTATCCCAAAATGTATCACTAAGGTGACAGAAGTTGATTTCGGAGCATCATTTTTGAACAGGAGCTTCAACCGTTTTGTGGCATATGAGAATTCCCTAAGCCCCGGACCTGTCGATTTTGGTCAAAAATGAAAATTTCAAAAGTGCCCCAATTTCTGCTTTAAACTTTAGGTACTATCCCAAAATGTATCACTAAGGTGACAGAAGTTGATTTCGGAGCATCATTTTTGAACAGGAGCTTCAACCGTTTTGTGGCATATGAGAAATTCCCTAAGCCCCGGACCTGTCGATTTTGGTCAAAAATGAAAATTTCAAAAGTGCCCCAATTTCTGCTTTAAACTTTAGGTACTATCCCAAAATGTATCACTAAGGTGACAGAAGTTGATTTTGGAGCATCATTTTTGAACAGGAGCTTCAACCGTTTTGTGGCATATGAGAATTCCATAAGCCCTGGACATGTCGATTTTGGTCAAAAATGAAAATTTCAAAAGTGCCCCAATTTCTGCTTTAAACTTTAGGTACTATCCCAAAATGTATCACTAAGGTGACAGAAGTTGATTTCGGAGCATCATTTTTGAACAGGAGCTTCAACCGTTTTGTGGCATATGAGAATTCCCTAAGCCCCGGACCTGTCGATTTTGGTCAAAAATGAAAATTTCAAAAGTGCCCCAATTTCTGCTTTAAACTTTAGGTACTATCCCAAAATGTATCACTAAGGTGACAGAAGTTGATTTCGGAGCATCATTTTTGAACAGGAGCTTCAACCGTTTTGTGGCATATGAGAAATTCCCTAAGCCCCGGACCTGTCGATTTTGGTCAAAAATGAAAATTTCAAAAGTGCCCCAATTTCTGCTTTAAACTTTAGGTACTATCCCAAAATGTATCACTAAGGTGACAGAAGTTGATTTCGGAGCATCATTTTAGAACAGGAGCTTCAATCGTTTTGTGGCATATGAGAATTCCATAAGCCCCGGACCTGTCGATTTTGGTCAAAAATGAAAATTTTCAAAAGTGCCCCAATTTCTGCTTTAAACTTTAGGTACTATCCCAAAATGTATCACTAAGGTGACAGAAGTTGATTTCGGAGCATCATTTTTGAACAGGAGCTTCAACCGTTTTGTGGCATATGAGAATTCCATAAGCCCTGGACCTGTCGATTTTGGTCAAAAATGAAAATTTCAAAAGTGCCCCAATTTCTGCTTTAAACTTTAGGTACTATCCCAAAATGTATCACTAAGGTGACAGAAGTTGATTTTGGAGCATCATTTTTGAACAGGAGCTTCAATTTTTTGTGGCATATGAGAAATTCCCTAAGCAGCGGACCTGTCGATTTTGGTCAAAAATTAAAATTTCAAAAGTGCCCCAATGTCTGCTTTAAACTTTAGGTACTATCCCAAAATGTATCACTAAGGTGACAGAAGTTGATTTCGGAGCATCATTTTTGAACAGGAGCTTCAACCGTTTTGTGGCATATGGGAAATTCCCTAAGCCCCGGACCTGTCGATTTTGGTCAAAAATGAAAATTTCAAAAGTGCCCCAATTTCTGCTTTAAACTTTAGGTACTATCCCAAAATGTATCACTAAGGTGACAGAAGTTGATTTCGGAGCATCATTTTTGAACAGGAGCTTCAACCGTTTTGTGGCATATGAGAATTCCATAAGCCCCGGACCTGTCGATTTTGGTCAAAAATGAAAATTTCAAAAGTGCCCCAATTTCTGCTTTAAACTTTAGGTACTATCCCAAAATGTATCACTAAGGTGACAGAAGTTGATTTCGGAGCATCATTTTTGAACAGGAGCTTCAACTGTTTTGTGGCATATAAGAAATTCCCTAAGCCCCGGACCTGTCGATTTTGCTCAAAAATGAAAATTTCAAAAGTGCCCCAATTTCTGCTTTAAACTTTAGGTACTATCCCAAAATGTATCACTAAGGTGACAGAAGTTGATTTTGGAGCATCATTTTTGAACAGGAGCTTCAACCGTTTTGTGGCATATGGGAAATTCCCTAAGCCCCGGACCTGTCGATTTTGGTCAAAAATGAAAATTTCAAAAGTGCCCCAATTTCTGCTTTAAACTTTAGGTACTATCCCAAAATGTATCACTAAGGTGACAGAAGTTGATTTCGGAGCATCATTTTTGAACAGGAGCTTCAACCGTTTTGTGGCATATGAGAATTCCCTAAGCCCCGGACCTGTCGATTTTGGTCAAAAATGAAAATTTCAAAAGTGCCCCAATTTCTGCTTTAAACTTTAGGTACTATCCCAAAATGTATCACTAAGGTGACAGAAGTTGATTTCGGAGCATCATTTTTGAACAGGAGCTTCAACCGTTTTGTGGCATATGGGAAATTCCCTAAGCCCCGGACCTGTCGATTTTGGTCAAAAATGAAAATTTCAAAAGTGCCCCAATTTCTGCTTTAAACTTTAGGTACTATCCCAAAATGTACCACTAAGGTGACAGAAGTTGATTTCGGAGCATTATTTTTGAACAGGAGCTTCAACCGTTTTGTGGCATATGAGAATTCCATAAGCTCCGGACCTGTCGATTTTGGTCAAAAATGAAAATTTCAAAAGTGCCCCAATTTCTGCTTTAAACTTTAGGTACTATCCCAAAATGTATCACTAAGGTGACAGAAGTTGATTTTGGAGCATCATTTTTGAACAGGAGCTTCAATTTTTTGTGGCATATGAGAAATTCCCTAAGCCCCGGACCTGTCGATTTTGGTCAAAAATGAAAATTTCAAAAGTGCCCCAATTTCTGCTTTAAACTTTAGGTACTATCCCAAAATGTACCACTAAGGTGACAGAAGTTGATTTCGGAGCATCATTTTTGAACAGGAGCTTCAACCGTTTTGTGGCATATGAGAATTCCATAAGCTCCGGACCTGTCGATTTTGGTCAAAAATGAAAATTTCAAAAGTGCCCCAATTTCTGCTTTAAACTTTAGGTACTATCCCAAAATGTATCACTAAGGTGACAGAAGTTGATTTTGGAGCATCATTTTTGAACAGGAGCTTCAACCGTTTTGTGGCATATGAGAATTCCATAAGCCCTGGACATGTCGATTTTGGTCAAAAATGAAAATTTCAAAAGTGCCCCAATTTCTGCTTTAAACTTTAGGTACTATCCCAAAATGTATCACTAAGGTGACAGAAGTTGATTTCGGAGCATCATTTTTGAACAGGAGCTTCAACCGTTTTGTGGCATATGAGAATTCCCTAAGCCCCGGACCTGTCGATTTTGGTCAAAAATGAAAATTTCAAAAGTGCCCCAATTTCTGCTTTAAACTTTAGGTACTATCCCAAAATGTATCACTAAGGTGACAGAAGTTGATTTCGGAGCATCATTTTTGAACAGGAGCTTCAACCGTTTTGTGGCATATGAGAAATTCCCTAAGCCCCGGACCTGTCGATTTTGGTCAAAAATGAAAATTTCAAAAGTGCCCCAATTTCTGCTTTAAACTTTAGGTACTATCCCAAAATGTATCACTAAGGTGACAGAAGTTGATTTCGGAGCATCATTTTAGAACAGGAGCTTCAATCGTTTTGTGGCATATGAGAATTCCATAAGCCCCGGACCTGTCGATTTTGGTCAAAAATGAAAATTTTCAAAAGTGCCCCAATTTCTGCTTTAAACTTTAGGTACTATCCCAAAATGTATCACTAAGGTGACAGAAGTTGATTTCGGAGCATCATTTTTGAACAGGAGCTTCAACCGTTTTGTGGCATATGAGAATTCCATAAGCCCTGGACCTGTCGATTTTGGTCAAAAATGAAAATTTCAAAAGTGCCCCAATTTCTGCTTTAAACTTTAGGTACTATCCCAAAATGTATCACTAAGGTGACAGAAGTTGATTTTGGAGCATCATTTTTGAACAGGAGCTTCAATTTTTTGTGGCATATGAGAAATTCCCTAAGCAGCGGACCTGTCGATTTTGGTCAAAAATTAAAATTTCAAAAGTGCCCCAATGTCTGCTTTAAACTTTAGGTACTATCCCAAAATGTATCACTAAGGTGACAGAAGTTGATTTCGGAGCATCATTTTTGAACAGGAGCTTCAACCGTTTTGTGGCATATGGGAAATTCCCTAAGCCCCGGACCTGTCGATTTTGGTCAAAAATGAAAATTTCAAAAGTGCCCCAATTTCTGCTTTAAACTTTAGGTACTATCCCAAAATGTATCACTAAGGTGACAGAAGTTGATTTCGGAGCATCATTTTTGAACAGGAGCTTCAACCGTTTTGTGGCATATGAGAATTCCATAAGCCCCGGACCTGTCGATTTTGGTCAAAAATGAAAATTTCAAAAGTGCCCCAATTTCTGCTTTAAACTTTAGGTACTATCCCAAAATGTATCACTAAGGTGACAGAAGTTGATTTCGGAGCATCATTTTTGAACAGGAGCTTCAACTGTTTTGTGGCATATAAGAAATTCCCTAAGCCCCGGACCTGTCGATTTTGCTCAAAAATGAAAATTTCAAAAGTGCCCCAATTTCTGCTTTAAACTTTAGGTACTATCCCAAAATGTATCACTAAGGTGACAGAAGTTGATTTTGGAGCATCATTTTTGAACAGGAGCTTCAACCGTTTTGTGGCATATGGGAAATTCCCTAAGCCCCGGACCTGTCGATTTTGGTCAAAAATGAAAATTTCAAAAGTGCCCCAATTTCTGCTTTAAACTTTAGGTACTATCCCAAAATGTATCACTAAGGTGACAGAAGTTGATTTCGGAGCATCATTTTTGAACAGGAGCTTCAACCGTTTTGTGGCATATGAGAATTCCCTAAGCCCCGGACCTGTCGATTTTGGTCAAAAATGAAAATTTCAAAAGTGCCCCAATTTCTGCTTTAAACTTTAGGTACTATCCCAAAATGTATCACTAAGGTGACAGAAGTTGATTTCGGAGCATCATTTTTGAACAGGAGCTTCAACCGTTTTGTGGCATATGGGAAATTCCCTAAGCCCCGGACCTGTCGATTTTGGTCAAAAATGAAAATTTCAAAAGTGCCCCAATTTCTGCTTTAAACTTTAGGTACTATCCCAAAATGTACCACTAAGGTGACAGAAGTTGATTTCGGAGCATCATTTTTGAACAGGAGCTTCAACCGTTTTGTGGCATATGAGAATTCCATAAGCTCCGGACCTGTCGATTTTGGTCAAAAATGAAAATTTCAAAAGTGCCCCAATTTCTGCTTTAAACTTTAGGTACTATCCCAAAATGTATCACTAAGGTGACAGAAGTTGATTTTGGAGCATCATTTTTGAACAGGAGCTTCAACCGTTTTGTGGCATATGAGAATTCCATAAGCCCTGGACATGTCGATTTTGGTCAAAAATGAAAATTTCAAAAGTGCCCCAATTTCTGCTTTAAACTTTAGGTACTATCCCAAAATGTATCACTAAGGTGACAGAAGTTGATTTCGGAGCATCATTTTTGAACAGGAGCTTCAACCGTTTTAGTGGCATATGAGAATTCCCTAAGCCCCGGACCTGTCGATTTTGGTCAAAAATGAAAATTTCAAAAGTGCCCCAATTTCTGCTTTAAACTTTAGGTACTATCCCAAAATGTATCACTAAGGTGACAGAAGTTGATTTCGGAGCATCATTTTTGAACAGGAGCTTCAACCGTTTTGTGGCATATGAGAAATTCCCTAAGCCCCGGACCTGTCGATTTTGGTCAAAAATGAAAATTTCAAAAGTGCCCCAATTTCTGCTTTAAACTTTAGGTACTATCCCAAAATGTATCACTAAGGTGACAGAAGTTGATTTCGGAGCATCATTTTAGAACAGGAGCTTCAATCGTTTTGTGGCATATGAGAATTCCATAAGCCCCGGACCTGTCGATTTTGGTCAAAAATGAAAATTTTCAAAAGTGCCCCAATTTCTGCTTTAAACTTTAGGTACTATCCCAAAATGTATCACTAAGGTGACAGAAGTTGATTTCGGAGCATCATTTTTGAACAGGAGCTTCAACCGTTTTGTGGCATATGAGAATTCCATAAGCCCTGGACCTGTCGATTTTGGTCAAAAATGAAAATTTCAAAAGTGCCCCAATTTCTGCTTTAAACTTTAGGTACTATCCCAAAATGTATCACTAAGGTGACAGAAGTTGATTTTGGAGCATCATTTTTGAACAGGAGCTTCAATTTTTTGTGGCATATGAGAAATTCCCTAAGCAGCGGACCTGTCGATTTTGGTCAAAAATTAAAATTTCAAAAGTGCCCCAATGTCTGCTTTAAACTTTAGGTACTATCCCAAAATGTATCACTAAGGTGACAGAAGTTGATTTCGGAGCATCATTTTTGAACAGGAGCTTCAACCGTTTTGTGGCATATGGGAAATTCCCTAAGCCCCGGACCTGTCGATTTTGGTCAAAAATGAAAATGTCAAAAGTGCCCCAATTTCTGCTTTAAACTTTAGGTACTATCCCAAAATGTATCACTAAGGTGACAGAAGTTGATTTCGGAGCATCATTTTTGAACAGGAGCTTCAACCGTTTTGTGGCATATGAGAATTCCATAAGCCCTGGACCTGTCGATTTTGGTCAAAAATGAAAATTTCAAAAGTGCCCCAATTTCTGCTTTAAACTTTAGGTACTATCCCAAAATGTATCACTAAGGTGACAGAAGTTGATTTTGGAGCATCATTTTTGAACAGGAGCTTCAATTTTTTGTGGCATATGAGAAATTCCCTAAGCAGCGGACCTGTCGATTTTGGTCAAAAATTAAAATTTCAAAAGTGCCCCAATGTCTGCTTTAAACTTTAGGTACTATCCCAAAATGTATCACTAAGGTGACAGAAGTTGATTTCGGAGCATCATTTTTGAACAGGAGCTTCAACCGTTTTGTGGCATATGGGAAATTCCCTAAGCCCCGGACCTGTCGATTTTGGTCAAAAATGAAAATTTCAAAAGTGCCCCAATTTCTGCTTTAAACTTTAGGTACTATCCCAAAATGTATCACTAAGGTGACAGAAGTTGATTTCGGAGCATCATTTTTGAACAGGAGCTTCAACCGTTTTGTGGCATATGAGAATTCCCTAAGCCCCGGACCTGTCGATTTTGGTCAAAAATGAAAATTTCAAAAGTGCCCCAATTTCTGCTTTAAACTTTAGGTACTATCCCAAAATGTATCACTAAGGTGACAGAAGTTGATTTCGGAGCATCATTTTTGAACAGGAGCTTCAACCGTTTTGTGGCATATGGGAAATTCCCTAAGCCCCGGACCTGTCGATTTTGGTCAAAAATGAAAATTTCAAAAGTGCCCCAATTTCTGCTTTAAACTTTAGGTACTATCCCAAAATGTACCACTAAGGTGACAGAAGTTGATTTCGGAGCATCATTTTTGAACAGGAGCTTCAACCGTTTTGTGGCATATGAGAATTCCATAAGCTCCGGACCTGTCGATTTTGGTCAAAAATGAAAATTTCAAAAGTGCCCCAATTTCTGCTTTAAACTTTAGGTACTATCCCAAAATGTATCACTGAGGTGACAGAAGTTGATTTCGGAGCATCATTTTTGAACAGGAGCTTCAACCGTTTTGTGGCATATGAGAATTCCATAAGCCCTGGACATGTCGATTTTGGTCAAAAATGAAAATTTCAAAAGTGCCCCAATTTCTGCTTTAAACTTTAGGTACTATCCCAAAATGTATCACTAAGGTGACAGAAGTTGATTTCGGAGCATCATTTTAGAACAGGAGCTTCAATCGTTTTGTGGCATATGAGAATTCCATAAGCCCCGGACCTGTCGATTTTGGTCAAAAATGAAAATTTTCAAAAGTGCCCCAATTTCTGCTTTAAACTTTAGGTACTATCCCAAAATGTATCACTAAGGTGACAGAAGTTGATTTCGGAGCATCATTTTTGAACAGGAGCTTCAACCGTTTTGTGGCATATGAGAATTCCATAAGCCCTGGACCTGTCGATTTTGGTCAAAAATGAAAATTTCAAAAGTGCCCCAATTTCTGCTTTAAACTTTAGGTACTATCCCAAAATGTATCACTAAGGTGACAGAAGTTGATTTTGGAGCATCATTTTTGAACAGGAGCTTCAATTTTTTGTGGCATATGAGAAATTCCCTAAGCAGCGGACCTGTCGATTTTGGTCAAAAATTAAAATTTCAAAAGTGCCCCAATGTCTGCTTTAAACTTTAGGTACTATCCCAAAATGTATCACTAAGGTGACAGAAGTTGATTTTGGAGCATCATTTTTGAACAGGAGCTTCAATTTTTTGTGGCATATGAGAAATTCCCTAAGCAGCGGACCTGTCGATTTTGGTCAAAAATTAAAATTTCAAAAGTGCCCCAATGTCTGCTTTAAACTTTAGGTACTATCCCAAAATGTATCACTAAGGTGACAGAAGTTGATTTCGGAGCATCATTTTTGAACAGGAGCTTCAACCGTTTTGTGGCATATGGGAAATTCCCTAAGCCCCGGACCTGTCGATTTTGGTCAAAAATGAAAATTTCAAAAGTGCCCCAATTTCTGCTTTAAACTTTAGGTACTATCCCAAAATGTATCACTAAGGTGACAGAAGTTGATTTCGGAGCATCATTTTTGAACAGGAGCTTCAACCGTTTTGTGGCATATGAGAATTCCATAAGCCCCGGACCTGTCGATTTTGGTCAAAAATGAAAATTTCAAAAGTGCCCCAATTTCTGCTTTAAACTTTAGGTACTATCCCAAAATGTATCACTAAGGTGACAGAAGTTGATTTCGGAGCATCATTTTTGAACAGGAGCTTCAACTGTTTTGTGGCATATAAGAAATTCCCTAAGCCCCGGACCTGTCGATTTTGCTCAAAAATGAAAATTTCAAAAGTGCCCCAATTTCTGCTTTAAACTTTAGGTACTATCCCAAAATGTATCACTAAGGTGACAGAAGTTGATTTCGGAGCATCATTTTTGAACAGGAGCTTCAACCGTTTTGTGGCATATGGGAAATTCCCTAAGCCCCGGACCTGTCGATTTTGGTCAAAAATGAAAATGTCAAAAGTGCCCCAATTTCTGCTTTAAACTTTAGGTACTATCCCAAAATGTATCACTAAGGTGACAGAAGTTGATTTCGGAGCATCATTTTTGAACAGGAGCTTCAACCGTTTTGTGGCATATGAGAATTCCCTAAGCCCCGGACCTGTCGATTTTGGTCAAAAATGAAAATTTCAAAAGTGCCCCAATTTCTGCTTTAAACTTTAGGTACTATCCCAAAATGTATCACTAAGGTGACAGAAGTTGATTTCGGAGCATCATTTTTGAACAGGAGCTTCAACTGTTTTGTGGCATATAAGAAATTCCCTAAGCCCCGGACCTGTCGATTTTGCTCAAAAATGAAAATTTCAAAAGTGCCCCAATTTCTGCTTTAAACTTTAGGTACTATCCCAAAATGTATCACTAAGGTGACAGAAGTTGATTTCGGAGCATCATTTTTGAACAGGAGCTTCAACCGTTTTGTGGCATATGAGAATTCCATAAGCCCCGGACCTGTCGATTTTGGTCAAAAATGAAAATTTCAAAAGTGCCCCAATTTCTGCTTTAAACTTTAGGTACTATCCCAAAATGTATCACTAAGGTGACAGAAGTTGATTTCGGAGCATCATTTTTGAACAGGAGCTTCAACTGTTTTGTGGCATATAAGAAATTCCCTAAGCCCCGGACCTGTCGATTTTGCTCAAAAATGAAAATTTCAAAAGTGCCCCAATTTCTGCTTTAAACTTTAGGTACTATCCCAAAATGTATCACTAAGGTGACAGAAGTTGATTTCGGAGCATCATTTTTGAACAGGAGCTTCAACCGTTTTGTGGCATATGGGAAATTCCCTAAGCCCCGGACCTGTCGATTTTGGTCAAAAATGAAAATTTCAAAAGTGCCCCAATTTCTGCTTTAAACTTTAGGTACTATCCCAAAATGTATCACTAAGGTGACAGAAGTTGATTTCGGAGCATCATTTTTGAACAGGAGCTTCAACTGTTTTGTGGCATATAAGAAATTCCCTAAGCCCCGGACCTGTCGATTTTGCTCAAAAATGAAAATTTCAAAAGTGCCCCAATTTCTGCTTTAAACTTTAGGTACTATCCCAAAATGTATCACTAAGGTGACAGAAGTTGATTTCGGAGCATCATTTTTGAACAGGAGCTTCAACCGTTTTGTGGCATATGAGAATTCCATAAGCCCCGGACCTGTCGATTTTGGTCAAAAATGAAAATTTCAAAAGTGCCCCAATTTCTGCTTTAAACTTTAGGTACTATCCCAAAATGTATCACTAAGGTGACAGAAGTTGATTTCGGAGCATCATTTTTGAACAGGAGCTTCAACTGTTTTGTGGCATATAAGAAATTCCCTAAGCCCCGGACCTGTCGATTTTGCTCAAAAATGAAAATTTCAAAAGTGCCCCAATTTCTGCTTTAAACTTTAGGTACTATCCCAAAATGTATCACTAAGGTGACAGAAGTTGATTTCGGAGCATCATTTTTGAACAGGAGCTTCAACCGTTTTGTGGCATATGGGAAATTCCCTAAGCCCCGGACCTGTCGATTTTGGTCAAAAATGAAAATTTCAAAAGTGCCCCAATTTCTGCTTTAAACTTTAGGTACTATCCCAAAATGTATCACTAAGGTGACAGAAGTTGATTTCGGAGCATCATTTTTGAACAGGAGCTTCAACCGTTTTGTGGCATATGAGAATTCCCTAAGCCCCGGACCTGTCGATTTTGGTCAAAAATGAAAATTTCAAAAGTGCCCCAATTTCTGCTTTAAACTTTAGGTACTATCCCAAAATGTATCACTAAGGTGACAGAAGTTGATTTCGGAGCATCATTTTTGAACAGGAGCTTCAACCGTTTTGTGGCATATGGGAAATTCCCTAAGCCCCGGACCTGTCGATTTTGGTCAAAAATGAAAATTTCAAAAGTGCCCCAATTTCTGCTTTAAACTTTAGGTACTATCCCAAAATGTACCACTAAGGTGACAGAAGTTGATTTCGGAGCATCATTTTTGAACAGGAGCTTCAACCGTTTTGTGGCATATGAGAATTCCATAAGCTCCGGACCTGTCGATTTTGGTCAAAAATGAAAATTTCAAAAGTGCCCCAATTTCTGCTTTAAACTTTAGGTACTATCCCAAAATGTATCACTAAGGTGACAGAAGTTGATTTCGGAGCATCATTTTTGAACAGGAGCTTCAACCGTTTTGTGGCATATGAGAATTCCCTAAGCCCCGGACCTGTCGATTTTGCTCAAAAATGAAAATTTCAAAAGTGCCCCAATTTCTGCTTTAAACTTTAGGTACTATCCCAAAATGTATCACTAAGGTGACAGAAGTTGATTTCGGAGCATCATTTTTGAACAGGAGCTTCAACCGTTTTGTGGCATATGAGAATTCCCTAAGCCCCGGACCTGTCGATTTTGGTCAAAAATGAAAATTTCAAAAGTGCCCCAATTTCTGCTTTAAACTTTAGGTACTATCCCAAAATGTATCACTAAGGTGACAGAAGTTGATTTCGGAGCATCATTTTTGAACAGGAGCTTCAACCGTTTTGTGGCATATGGGAAATTCCCTAAGCCCCGGACCTGTCGATTTTGGTCAAAAATGAAAATTTCAAAAGTGCCCCAATTTCTGCTTTAAACTTTAGGTACTATCCCAAAATGTATCACTAAGGTGACAGAAGTTGATTTCGGAGCATCATTTTTGAACAGGAGCTTCAACCGTTTTGTGGCATATGAGAATTCCCTAAGCCCCGGACCTGTCGATTTTGGTCAAAAATGAAAATTTCAAAAGTGCCCCAATTTCTGCTTTAAACTTTAGGTACTATCCCAAAATGTATCACTAAGGTGACAGAAGTTGATTTCGGAGCATCATTTTTGAACAGGAGCTTCAACTGTTTTGTGGCATATAAGAAATTCCCTAAGCCCCGGACCTGTCGATTTTGCTCAAAAATGAAAATTTCAAAAGTGCCCCAATTTCTGCTTTAAACTTTAGGTACTATCCCAAAATGTATCACTAAGGTGACAGAAGTTGATTTCGGAGCATCATTTTTGAACAGGAGCTTCAACCGTTTTGTGGCATATGAGAATTCCATAAGCCCCGGACCTGTCGATTTTGGTCAAAAATGAAAATTTCAAAAGTGCCCCAATTTCTGCTTTAAACTTTAGGTACTATCCCAAAATGTATCACTAAGGTGACAGAAGTTGATTTCGGAGCATCATTTTTGAACAGGAGCTTCAACTGTTTTGTGGCATATAAGAAATTCCCTAAGCCCCGGACCTGTCGATTTTGCTCAAAAATGAAAATTTCAAAAGTGCCCCAATTTCTGCTTTAAACTTTAGGTACTATCCCAAAATGTATCACTAAGGTGACAGAAGTTGATTTCGGAGCATCATTTTTGAACAGGAGCTTCAACCGTTTTGTGGCATATGGGAAATTCCCTAAGCCCCGGACCTGTCGATTTTGGTCAAAAATGAAAATTTCAAAAGTGCCCCAATTTCTGCTTTAAACTTTAGGTACTATCCCAAAATGTATCACTAAGGTGACAGAAGTTGATTTCGGAGCATCATTTTTGAACAGGAGCTTCAACTGTTTTGTGGCATATAAGAAATTCCCTAAGCCCCGGACCTGTCGATTTTGCTCAAAAATGAAAATTTCAAAAGTGCCCCAATTTCTGCTTTAAACTTTAGGTACTATCCCAAAATGTATCACTAAGGTGACAGAAGTTGATTTCGGAGCATCATTTTTGAACAGGAGCTTCAACCGTTTTGTGGCATATGAGAATTCCATAAGCCCCGGACCTGTCGATTTTGGTCAAAAATGAAAATTTCAAAAGTGCCCCAATTTCTGCTTTAAACTTTAGGTACTATCCCAAAATGTATCACTAAGGTGACAGAAGTTGATTTCGGAGCATCATTTTTGAACAGGAGCTTCAACTGTTTTGTGGCATATAAGAAATTCCCTAAGCCCCGGACCTGTCGATTTTGCTCAAAAATGAAAATTTCAAAAGTGCCCCAATTTCTGCTTTAAACTTTAGGTACTATCCCAAAATGTATCACTAAGGTGACAGAAGTTGATTTCGGAGCATCATTTTTGAACAGGAGCTTCAACCGTTTTGTGGCATATGGGAAATTCCCTAAGCCCCGGACCTGTCGATTTTGGTCAAAAATGAAAATTTCAAAAGTGCCCCAATTTCTGCTTTAAACTTTAGGTACTATCCCAAAATGTATCACTAAGGTGACAGAAGTTGATTTCGGAGCATCATTTTTGAACAGGAGCTTCAACCGTTTTGTGGCATATGAGAATTCCCTAAGCCCCGGACCTGTCGATTTTGGTCAAAAATGAAAATTTCAAAAGTGCCCCAATTTCTGCTTTAAACTTTAGGTACTATCCCAAAATGTATCACTAAGGTGACAGAAGTTGATTTCGGAGCATCATTTTTGAACAGGAGCTTCAACCGTTTTGTGGCATATGGGAAATTCCCTAAGCCCCGGACCTGTCGATTTTGGTCAAAAATGAAAATTTCAAAAGTGCCCCAATTTCTGCTTTAAACTTTAGGTACTATCCCAAAATGTACCACTAAGGTGACAGAAGTTGATTTCGGAGCATCATTTTTGAACAGGAGCTTCAACCGTTTTGTGGCATATGAGAATTCCATAAGCTCCGGACCTGTCGATTTTGGTCAAAAATGAAAATTTCAAAAGTGCCCCAATTTCTGCTTTAAACTTTAGGTACTATCCCAAAATGTATCACTAAGGTGACAGAAGTTGATTTCGGAGCATCATTTTTGAACAGGAGCTTCAACCGTTTTGTGGCATATGAGAATTCCCTAAGCCCCGGACCTGTCGATTTTGCTCAAAAATGAAAATTTCAAAAGTGCCCCAATTTCTGCTTTAAACTTTAGGTACTATCCCAAAATGTATCACTAAGGTGACAGAAGTTGATTTCGGAGCATCATTTTTGAACAGGAGCTTCAACCGTTTTGTGGCATATGGGAAATTCCCTAAGCCCCGGACCTGTCGATTTTGGTCAAAAATGAAAATTTCAAAAGTGCCCCAATTTCTGCTTTAAACTTTAGGTACTATCCCAAAATGTATCACTAAGGTGACAGAAGTTGATTTCGGAGCATCATTTTTGAACAGGAGCTTCAACCGTTTTGTGGCATATGAGAATTCCCTAAGCCCCGGACCTGTCGATTTTGGTCAAAAATGAAAATTTCAAAAGTGCCCCAATTTCTGCTTTAAACTTTAGGTACTATCCCAAAATGTATCACTAAGGTGACAGAAGTTGATTTCGGAGCATCATTTTTGAACAGGAGCTTCAACCGTTTTGTGGCATATGGGAAATTCCCTAAGCCCCGGACCTGTCGATTTTGGTCAAAAATGAAAATTTCAAAAGTGCCCCAATTTCTGCTTTAAACTTTAGGTACTATCCCAAAATGTACCACTAAGGTGACAGAAGTTGATTTCGGAGCATCATTTTTGAACAGGAGCTTCAACCGTTTTGTGGCATATGAGAATTCCATAAGCTCCGGACCTGTCGATTTTGGTCAAAAATGAAAATTTCAAAAGTGCCCCAATTTCTGCTTTAAACTTTAGGTACTATCCCAAAATGTATCACTGAGGTGACAGAAGTTGATTTCGGAGCATCATTTTTGAACAGGAGCTTCAACCGTTTTGTGGCATATGAGAATTCCATAAGCCCTGGACATGTCGATTTTGGTCAAAAATGAAAATTTCAAAAGTGCCCCAATTTCTGCTTTAAACTTTAGGTACTATCCCAAAATGTATCACTAAGGTGACAGAAGTTGATTTCGGAGCATCATTTTAGAACAGGAGCTTCAATCGTTTTGTGGCATATGAGAATTCCATAAGCCCCGGACCTGTCGATTTTGGTCAAAAATGAAAATTTTCAAAAGTGCCCCAATTTCTGCTTTAAACTTTAGGTACTATCCCAAAATGTATCACTAAGGTGACAGAAGTTGATTTCGGAGCATCATTTTTGAACAGGAGCTTCAACCGTTTTGTGGAATATGAGAATTCCATAAGCCCTGGACCTGTCGATTTTGGTCAAAAATGAAAATTTCAAAAGTGCCCCAATTTCTGCTTTAAACTTTAGGTACTATCCCAAAATGTATCACTAAGGTGACAGAAGTTGATTTTGGAGCATCATTTTTGAACAGGAGCTTCAATTTTTTGTGGCATATGAGAAATTCCCTAAGCAGCGGACCTGTCGATTTTGGTCAAAAATTAAAATTTCAAAAGTGCCCCAATGTCTGCTTTAAACTTTAGGTACTATCCCAAAATGTATCACTAAGGTGACAGAAGTTGATTTCGGAGCATCATTTTTGAACAGGAGCTTCAACCGTTTTGTGGCATATGGGAAATTCCCTAAGCCCCGGACCTGTCGATTTTGGTCAAAAATGAAAATTTCAAAAGTGCCCCAATTTCTGCTTTAAACTTTAGGTACTATCCCAAAATGTATCACTAAGGTGACAGAAGTTGATTTCGGAGCATCATTTTTGAACAGGAGCTTCAACCGTTTTGTGGCATATGAGAATTCCATAAGCCCCGGACCTGTCGATTTTGGTCAAAAATGAAAATTTCAAAAGTGCCCCAATTTCTGCTTTAAACTTTAGGTACTATCCCAAAATGTATCACTAAGGTGACAGAAGTTGATTTCGGAGCATCATTTTTGAACAGGAGCTTCAACTGTTTTGTGGCATATAAGAAATTCCCTAAGCCCCGGACCTGTCGATTTTGCTCAAAAATGAAAATTTCAAAAGTGCCCCAATTTCTGCTTTAAACTTTAGGTACTATCCCAAAATGTATCACTAAGGTGACAGAAGTTGATTTTGGAGCATCATTTTTGAACAGGAGCTTCAACCGTTTTGTGGCATATGGGAAATTCCCTAAGCCCCGGACCTGTCGATTTTGGTCAAAAATGAAAATTTCAAAAGTGCCCCAATTTCTGCTTTAAACTTTAGGTACTATCCCAAAATGTATCACTAAGGTGACAGAAGTTGATTTCGGAGCATCATTTTTGAACAGGAGCTTCAACCGTTTTGTGACATATGAGAATTCCCTAAGCCCCGGACCTGTCGATTTTGGTCAAAAATGAAAATTTCAAAAGTGCCCCAATTTCTGCTTTAAACTTTAGGTACTATCCCAAAATGTATCACTAAGGTGACAGAAGTTGATTTCGGAGCATCATTTTTGAACAGGAGCTTCAACCGTTTTGTGGCATATGGGAAATTCCCTAAGCCCCGGACCTGTCGATTTTGGTCAAAAATGAAAATTTCAAAAGTGCCCCAATTTCTGCTTTAAACTTTAGGTACTATCCCAAAATGTACCACTAAGGTGACAGAAGTTGATTTCGGAGCATCATTTTTGAACAGGAGCTTCAACCGTTTTGTGGCATATGAGAATTCCATAAGCCCTGGACATGTCGATTTTGGTCAAAAATGAAAATTTCAAAAGTGCCCCAATTTCTGCTTTAAACTTTAGGTACTATCCCAAAATGTATCACTAAGGTGACAGAAGTTGATTTCGGAGCATCATTTTAGAACAGGAGCTTCAATCGTTTTGTGGCATATGAGAATTCCATAAGCCCCGGACCTGTCGATTTTGGTCAAAAATGAAAATTTTCAAAAGTGCCCCAATTTCTGCTTTAAACTTTAGGTACTATCCCAAAATGTATCACTAAGGTGACAGAAGTTGATTTCGGAGCATCATTTTTGAACAGGAGCTTCAACCGTTTTGTGGCATATGAGAATTCCATAAGCCCTGGACCTGTCGATTTTGGTCAAAAATGAAAATTTCAAAAGTGCCCCAATTTCTGCTTTAAACTTTAGGTACTATCCCAAAATGTATCACTAAGGTGACAGAAGTTGATTTTGGAGCATCATTTTTGAACAGGAGCTTCAATTTTTTGTGGCATATGAGAAATTCCCTAAGCAGCGGACCTGTCGATTTTGGTCAAAAATTAAAATTTCAAAAGTGCCCCAATGTCTGCTTTAAACTTTAGGTACTATCCCAAAATGTATCACTAAGGTGACAGAAGTTGATTTCGGAGCATCATTTTTGAACAGGAGCTTCAACCGTTTTGTGGCATATGGGAAATTCCCTAAGCCCCGGACCTGTCGATTTTGGTCAAAAATGAAAATTTCAAAAGTGCCCCAATTTCTGCTTTAAACTTTAGGTACTATCCCAAAATGTATCACTAAGGTGACAGAAGTTGATTTCGGAGCATCATTTTTGAACAGGAGCTTCAACCGTTTTGTGGCATATGAGAATTCCATAAGCCCCGGACCTGTCGATTTTGGTCAAAAATGAAAATTTCAAAAGTGCCCCAATTTCTGCTTTAAACTTTAGGTACTATCCCAAAATGTATCACTAAGGTGACAGAAGTTGATTTCGGAGCATCATTTTTGAACAGGAGCTTCAACTGTTTTGTGGCATATAAGAAATTCCCTAAGCCCCGGACCTGTCGATTTTGCTCAAAAATGAAAATTTCAAAAGTGCCCCAATTTCTGCTTTAAACTTTAGGTACTATCCCAAAATGTATCACTAAGGTGACAGAAGTTGATTTTGGAGCATCATTTTTGAACAGGAGCTTCAACCGTTTTGTGGCATATGGGAAATTCCCTAAGCCCCGGACCTGTCGATTTTGGTCAAAAATGAAAATTTCAAAAGTGCCCCAATTTCTGCTTTAAACTTTAGGTACTATCCCAAAATGTATCACTAAGGTGACAGAAGTTGATTTCGGAGCATCATTTTTGAACAGGAGCTTCAACCGTTTTGTGACATATGAGAATTCCCTAAGCCCCGGACCTGTCGATTTTGGTCAAAAATGAAAATTTCAAAAGTGCCCCAATTTCTGCTTTAAACTTTAGGTACTATCCCAAAATGTATCACTAAGGTGACAGAAGTTGATTTCGGAGCATCATTTTTGAACAGGAGCTTCAACCGTTTTGTGGCATATGGGAAATTCCCTAAGCCCCGGACCTGTCGATTTTGGTCAAAAATGAAAATTTCAAAAGTGCCCCAATTTCTGCTTTAAACTTTAGGTACTATCCCAAAATGTACCACTAAGGTGACAGAAGTTGATTTCGGAGCATCATTTTTGAACAGGAGCTTCAACCGTTTTGTGGCATATGAGAATTCCATAAGCTCCGGACCTGTCGATTTTGGTCAAAAATGAAAATTTCAAAAGTGCCCCAATTTCTGCTTTAAACTTTAGGTACTATCCCAAAATGTATCACTAAGGTGACAGAAGTTGATTTCGGAGCATCATTTTTGAACAGGAGCTTCAACCGTTTTGTGGCATATGAGAATTCCATAAGCCCCGGACCTGTCGATTTTGGTCAAAAATGAAAATTTCAAAAGTGCCCCAATTTCTGCTTTAAACTTTAGGTACTATCCCAAAATGTATCACTAAGGTGACAGAAGTTGATTTCGGAGCATCATTTTTGAACAGGAGCTTCAACTGTTTTGTGGCATATAAGAAATTCCCTAAGCCCCGGACCTGTCGATTTTGCTCAAAAATGAAAATTTCAAAAGTGCCCCAATTTCTGCTTTAAACTTTAGGTACTATCCCAAAATGTATCACTAAGGTGACAGAAGTTGATTTCGGAGCATCATTTTTGAACAGGAGCTTCAACCGTTTTGTGGCATATGAGAATTCCCTAAGCCCCGGACCTGTCGATTTTGGTCAAAAATGAAAATTTCAAAAGTGCCCCAATTTCTGCTTTAAACTTTAGGTACTATCCCAAAATGTATCACTAAGGTGACAGAAGTTGATTTCGGAGCATCATTTTTGAACAGGAGCTTCAACCGTTTTGTGGCATATGGGAAATTCCCTAAGCCCCGGACCTGTCGATTTTGGTCAAAAATGAAAATTTCAAAAGTGCCCCAATTTCTGCTTTAAACTTTAGGTACTATCCCAAAATGTACCACTAAGGTGACAGAAGTTGATTTCGGAGCATCATTTTTGAACAGGAGCTTCAACCGTTTTGTGGCATATGAGAATTCCATAAGCTCCGGACCTGTCGATTTTGGTCAAAAATGAAAATTTCAAAAGTGCCCCAATTTCTGCTTTAAACTTTAGGTACTATCCCAAAATGTATCACTGAGGTGACAGAAGTTGATTTCGGAGCATCATTTTTGAACAGGAGCTTCAACCGTTTTGTGGCATATGAGAATTCCATAAGCCCTGGACATGTCGATTTTGGTCAAAAATGAAAATTTCAAAAGTGCCCCAATTTCTGCTTTAAACTTTAGGTACTATCCCAAAATGTATCACTAAGGTGACAGAAGTTGATTTCGGAGCATCATTTTAGAACAGGAGCTTCAATCGTTTTGTGGCATATGAGAATTCCATAAGCCCCGGACCTGTCGATTTTGGTCAAAAATGAAAATTTTCAAAAGTGCCCCAATTTCTGCTTTAAACTTTAGGTACTATCCCAAAATGTATCACTAAGGTGACAGAAGTTGATTTCGGAGCATCATTTTTGAACAGGAGCTTCAACCGTTTTGTGGCATATGAGAATTCCATAAGCCCTGGACCTGTCGATTTTGGTCAAAAATGAAAATTTCAAAAGTGCCCCAATTTCTGCTTTAAACTTTAGGTACTATCCCAAAATGTATCACTAAGGTGACAGAAGTTGATTTTGGAGCATCATTTTTGAACAGGAGCTTCAATTTTTTGTGGCATATGAGAAATTCCCTAAGCAGCGGACCTGTCGATTTTGGTCAAAAATTAAAATTTCAAAAGTGCCCCAATGTCTGCTTTAAACTTTAGGTACTATCCCAAAATGTATCACTAAGGTGACAGAAGTTGATTTCGGAGCATCATTTTTGAACAGGAGCTTCAACCGTTTTGTGGCATATGGGAAATTCCCTAAGCCCCGGACCTGTCGATTTTGGTCAAAAATGAAAATTTCAAAAGTGCCCCAATTTCTGCTTTAAACTTTAGGTACTATCCCAAAATGTATCACTAAGGTGACAGAAGTTGATTTCGGAGCATCATTTTTGAACAGGAGCTTCAACCGTTTTGTGGCATATGAGAATTCCATAAGCCCCGGACCTGTCGATTTTGGTCAAAAATGAAAATTTCAAAAGTGCCCCAATTTCTGCTTTAAACTTTAGGTACTATCCCAAAATGTATCACTAAGGTGACAGAAGTTGATTTCGGAGCATCATTTTTGAACAGGAGCTTCAACTGTTTTGTGGCATATAAGAAATTCCCTAAGCCCCGGACCTGTCGATTTTGCTCAAAAATGAAAATTTCAAAAGTGCCCCAATTTCTGCTTTAAACTTTAGGTACTATCCCAAAATGTATCACTAAGGTGACAGAAGTTGATTTCGGAGCATCATTTTTGAACAGGAGCTTCAACCGTTTTGTGGCATATGGGAAATTCCCTAAGCCCCGGACCTGTCGATTTTGGTCAAAAATGAAAATTTCAAAAGTGCCCCAATTTCTGCTTTAAACTTTAGGTACTATCCCAAAATGTATCACTAAGGTGACAGAAGTTGATTTCGGAGCATCATTTTTGAACAGGAGCTTCAACCGTTTTGTGGCATATGAGAATTCCCTAAGCCCCGGACCTGTCGATTTTGGTCAAAAATGAAAATTTCAAAAGTGCCCCAATTTCTGCTTTAAACTTTAGGTACTATCCCAAAATGTATCACTAAGGTGACAGAAGTTGATTTCGGAGCATCATTTTTGAACAGGAGCTTCAACCGTTTTGTGGCATATGGGAAATTCCCTAAGCCCCGGACCTGTCGATTTTGGTCAAAAATGAAAATTTCAAAAGTGCCCCAATTTCTGCTTTAAACTTTAGGTACTATCCCAAAATGTACCACTAAGGTGACAGAAGTTGATTTCGGAGCATCATTTTTGAACAGGAGCTTCAACCGTTTTGTGGCATATGAGAATTCCATAAGCTCCGGACCTGTCGATTTTGGTCAAAAATGAAAATTTCAAAAGTGCCCCAATTTCTGCTTTAAACTTTAGGTACTATCCCAAAATGTATCACTGAGGTGACAGAAGTTGATTTCGGAGCATCATTTTTGAACAGGAGCTTCAACCGTTTTGTGGCATATGAGAATTCCATAAGCCCTGGACATGTCGATTTTGGTCAAAAATGAAAATTTCAAAAGTGCCCCAATTTCTGCTTTAAACTTTAGGTACTATCCCAAAATGTATCACTAAGGTGACAGAAGTTGATTTCGGAGCATCATTTTTGAACAGGAGCTTCAACCGTTTTGTGGCATATGAGAATTCCCTAAGCCCCGGACCTGTCGATTTTGGTCAAAAATGAAAATTTCAAAAGTGCCCCAATTTCTGCTTTAAACTTTAGGTACTATCCCAAAATGTATCACTAAGGTGACAGAAGTTGATTTCGGAGCATCATTTTTGAACAGGAGCTTCAACCGTTTTGTGGCATATGAGAATTCCATAAGCTCCGGACCTGTCGATTTTGGTCAAAAATGAAAATTTCAAAAGTGCCCCAATGTCTGCTTTAAACTTTAGGTACTATCCCAAAATGTATCACTAAGGTGACAGAAGTTGATTTCGGAGCATCATTTTTGAACAGGAGCTTCAACCGTTTTGTGGCATATGAGAAATTCCCTAAGCCCCGGACCTGTCGATTTTGGTCAAAAATGAAAATTTCAAAAGTGCCCCAATTTCTGCTTTAAACTTTAGGTACTATCCCAAAATGTATCACTAAGGTGACAGAAGTTGATTTCGGAGCATCATTTTAGAACAGGAGCTTCAATCGTTTTGTGGCATATGAGAATTCCATAAGCCCCGGACCTGTCGATTTTGGTCAAAAATGAAAATTTTCAAAAGTGCCCCAATTTCTGCTTTAAACTTTAGGTACTATCCCAAAATGTATCACTAAGGTGACAGAAGTTGATTTCGGAGCATCATTTTTGAACAGGAGCTTCAACCGTTTTGTGGCATATGAGAATTCCATAAGCCCTGGACCTGTCGATTTTGGTCAAAAATGAAAATTTCAAAAGTGCCCCAATTTCTGCTTTAAACTTTAGGTACTATCCCAAAATGTATCACTAAGGTGACAGAAGTTGATTTCGAAGCATCATTTTTGAACAGGAGCTTCAATTTTTTGTGGCATATGAGAAATTCCCTAAGCAGCGGACCTGTCGATTTTGGTCAAAAATGAAAATTTCAAAAGTGCCCCAATGTCTGCTTTAAACTTTAGGTACTATCCCAAAATGTATCACTAAGGTGACAGAAGTTGATTTTGGAGCATCATTTTTGAACAGGAGCTTCAACCGTTTTGTGGCATATGAGAATTCCATAAGCCCCGGACCTGTCGATTTTGGTCAAAAATGAAAATTTCAAAAGTGCCCCAATTTCTGCTTTAAACTTTAGGTACTATCCCAAAATGTATCACTAAGGTGACAGAAGTTGATTTTGGAGCATCATTTTTGAACAGGAGCTTCAATTTTTTGTGGCATATGAGAAATTCCCTAAGCAGCGGACCTGTCGATTTTGGTCAAAAATTAAAATTTCAAAAGTGCCCCAATGTCTGCTTTAAACTTTAGGTACTATCCCAAAATGTATCACTAAGGTGACAGAAGTTGATTTCGGAGCATCATTTTTGAACAGGAGCTTCAACCGTTTTGTGGCATATGGGAAATTCCCTAAGCCCCGGACCTGTCGATTTTGGTCAAAAATGAAAATTTCAAAAGTGCCCCAATTTCTGCTTTAAACTTTAGGTACTATCCCAAAATGTATCACTAAGGTGACAGAAGTTGATTTCGGAGCATCATTTTTGAACAGGAGCTTCAACCGTTTTGTGGCATATGAGAATTCCATAAGCCCCGGACCTGTCGATTTTGGTCAAAAATGAAAATTTCAAAAGTGCCCCAATTTCTGCTTTAAACTTTAGGTACTATCCCAAAATGTATCACTAAGGTGACAGAAGTTGATTTCGGAGCATCATTTTTGAACAGGAGCTTCAACTGTTTTGTGGCATATAAGAAATTCCCTAAGCCCCGGACCTGTCGATTTTGCTCAAAAATGAAAATTTCAAAAGTGCCCCAATTTCTGCTTTAAACTTTAGGTACTATCCCAAAATGTATCACTAAGGTGACAGAAGTTGATTTTGGAGCATCATTTTTGAACAGGAGCTTCAACCGTTTTGTGGCATATGAGAATTCCCTAAGCCCCGGACCTGTCGATTTTGGTCAAAAATGAAAATTTCAAAAGTGCCCCAATTTCTGCTTTAAACTTTAGGTACTATCCCAAAATGTATCACTAAGGTGACAGAAGTTGATTTCGGAGCATCATTTTTTAACAGGAACTTCAACCGTTTTGTGGCATATGAGAATTCCATAAGCCCCGGACCTGTCGATTTTGGTCAAAAATGAAAATTTCAAAAGTGCCCCAATTTCTGCTTTAAACTTTAGGTACTATCCCAAAATGTATCACTAAGGTGACAGAAGTTGATTTCGGAGCATCATTTTTGAACAGGAGCTTCAACCGTTTTGTGGCATATGAGAATTCCATAAGCCCCGGACCTGTCGATTTTGGTCAAAAATGAAAATTTCAAAAGTGCCCCAATTTCTGCTTTAAACTTTAGGTACTATCCCAAAATGTATCACTAAGGTGACAGAAGTTGATTTCGGAGCATCATTTTTGAACAGGAGCTTCAACCGTTTTGTGGCATATGAGAATTCCATAAGCCCCGGACCTGTCGAATTTGGTCAAAAATGAAAATTTCAAAAGTGCCCCAATTTCTGCTTTAAACTTTAGGTACTGTCCCAAAATGTATCACTAAGGTGACAGAAGTTGATTTCGGAGCATCATTTTTGAACAGGAGCTTCAACCGTTTTGTGGCATATGAGAAATTCCCTATGCCCCAGACCTGTCGATTTTGGTCAAAAATGAAAATTTCAAAAGTACCCCAATTTCTGCTTTAAACTTTAGGTACTATCCCAAAATTTATCACTAAGGTGACAGAAGTTGATTTCGGAGCATCATTTTTGAACAGGAGCTTCAACCGTTTTGTGGCATTTGAGAATTCCATAAGCCCCGGACCTGTCGATTTTGGTCAAAAATGAAAATTTCAAAAGTGCCCCAATTTCTGCTTTAAACTTTAGGTACTATCCCAAAATGTATCACTAAGGTGACAGAAGTTGATTTCGGAGCATCATTTTTGAACAGGAGCTTCAACCGTTTTGTGGCATATGAGAATTCCATAAGCCCCGGACCTGTCGATTTTGGTCAAAAATGAAAATTTCAAAAGTGCCTCAATTTCTGCTTTAAACTTTAGGTACTATCCCAAAATGTATCACTAAGGTGACAGAAGTTGATTTCGGAGCATCATTTTTGAACAGGAGCTTCAACCGTTTTGTGGCATATAAGAAATTCCCTAAGCCCCGGACCTGTCGATTTTGGTCAAAAATGAAAATTTCAAAAGTGCCCCAATTTCTGCTTTAAACTTTAGGTACTATCCCAAAATGTATCACTAAGGTGACAGAAGTTGATTTCGGAGCATCATTTTTGAACAGGAGCTTCAACCGTTTTGTGGCATATGAGAATTCCCTAAGCCCCGGACCTGTCGATTTTGGTCAAAAATGAAAATTTCAAAAGTGCCCCAATTTCTGCTTTAAACTTTAGGTACTATCCCCAAATGTATCACTAAGGTGACAGAAGTTGATTTCGGAGCATCATTTTTGAACAGGAGCTTCAACCGTTTTGTAGCATATGAGAATTCCATAAGCTCCGGACCTGTCGATTTTGGTCAAAAATTAAAATTTCAAAAGTGCCCCAATTTCTGCTTTAAACTTTAGGTACTATCCCAAAATGTATCACTAAGGTGACAGAAGTTGATTTCGGAGCATCATTTTTGAACAGGAGCTTCAACCGTTTTGTGGCATATGAGAATTCCATAAGCTCCGGACCTGTCAATTTTGGTCAAAAATGAAAATTTCAAAAGTGCCCCAATTTCTGCTTTAAACTTTAGGTACTATCCCAAAATGTATCACTGAGGTGACAGAAGTTGATTTCGGAGCATCATTTTTGAACAGGAGCTTCAACCGTTTTGTGGCATATGAGAATTCCATAAGCCCTGGACCTGTCGATTTTGGTCAAAAATGAAAATTTCAAAAGTGCCCCAATTTCTGCTTTAAACTTTAGGTACTATCCCAAAATGTATCTCTAAGGTGACAGAAGTTGATTTCGGAGCATCATTTTTGAACAGGAGCTTCAACCGTTTTGTGGCATATGAGAATTCCCTAAGCCCCGGACCTGTCGATTTTGGTCAAAAATGAAAATGTCAAAAGTGCCCCAATTTCTGCTTTAAACTTTAGGTACTATCCCAAAATGTATCACTAAGGTTACAGAAGTTGATTTCGGAGCATCATTTTTGAACAGGAGCTTCAATCGTTTTGTGGCATATGAGAATTCCATAAGCCCCGGACCTGTCGATTTTGGTCAAAAATGAAAATTTCAAAAGTGCCCCAATTTCTGCTTTAAACTTTAGGTACTATCCCAAAATGTATCACTAAGGTGACAGAAGTTGATTTTGGAGCATCATTTTTGAACAGGAGCTTCAACCGTTTTGTGGCATATGAGAAATTCCCTAAGCCCCGGACCTGTCGATTTTGGTCAAAAATGAAAATTTCAAAAGTGCCCCAATTTCTGCTTTAAACTTTAGGTACTATCCCAAAATTTATCACTAAGGTGACAGTAGTTGATTTCGGAGCATCATTTTTGAACAGGAGCTTCAACCGTTTTGTGGCATATGAGAATTCCATAAGCCCTGGACCTGTCGATTTTGGTCAAAAATGAAAATTTCAAAAGTGCCCCAATTTCTGCTTTAAACTTTAGGTACTATCCCAAAATGTATCACTAAGGTGACAGAAGTTGATTTCGGAGCATCATTTTTGAACAGGAGCTTCAACCGTTTTGTGGCATATGAGAATTCCATAAGCCCCGGACCTGTCGATTTTGGTCAAAAATGAAAATTTCAAAAGTGCCCCAATTTCTGCTTTAAACTTTAGGTACTATCCCAAAATGTATCACTAAGGTGACAGAAGTTGATTTTGGAGCATCATTTTTGAACAGGAGCTTCAATTTTTTGTGGCATATGAGAAATTCCCTAAGCAGCGGACCTGTCGATTTTGGTCAAAAATTTCAAAAGTGCCCCAATGTCTGCTTTAAACTTTAGGTACTATCCCAAAATGTATCACTAAGGTGACAGAAGTTGATTTCGGAGCATCATTTTTGAACAGGAGCTTCAACCGTTTTGTGGCATATGAGAATTCCATAAGCCCCGGACCTGTCGATTTTGGTCAAAAATGAAAATTTCAAAAGTGCCCCAATTTCTGCTTTAAACTTTAGGTACTATCCCAAAATGTATCACTAAGGTGACAGAAGTTGATTTTGGAGCATCATTTTTGAACAGGAGCTTCAACCGTTTTGTGGCATATGAGAATTCCATAAGCCCTGGACCTGTCGATTTTGTTCAAAAATGAAAATTTCAAAAGTGTCCCAATTTCTGCTTTAAACTTTATGTACTATCCCAAAATGTATCACTAAGGTGACAGAAGTTGATTTTGGAGCATCATTTTTGAACAGGAGCTTCAACCGTTTTGTGGCATATGAGAATTCCCTAAGCCCCAGACCTGTCGATTTTGGTCAAAAATGAAAATTTCAAAAGTGCCCCAATTTCTGCTTTAAACTTTAGGTACTTTCCCAAAATGTATCACTAAGGTGACAGAAGTTGATTTCGGAGCATCATTTTTGAACAGGAGCTTCAACCGTTTTGTGGCATATGAGAATTCCATAAGCCCCGGACCTGTCGATTTTGGTCAAAAATGAAAATTTCAAAAGTGCCCCAATTTCTGCTTTAAACTTTAGGTACTATCCCAAAATGTATCGCTAAGGTGACAGAAGTTGATTTCGGAGCATCATTTTTGAACAGGAGCTTCAACCGTTTTGTGGCATATGAGAATTCCATAAGCCCCGGACCTGTCGAATTTGGTCAAAAATGAAAATTTCAAAAGTGCCCCAATTTCTGCTTTAAACTTTAGGTACTGTCCCAAAATGTATCACTAAGGTGACAGAAGTTGATTTCGGAGCATCATTTTTGAACAGGAGCTTCAACCGTTTTGTGGCATATGAGAATTCCATAAGCCCCGGACCTGTCGATTTTGGTCAAAAATGAAAATTTCAAAAGTGCCCCAATTTCTGCTTTAAACTTTAGGTACTATCCCAAAATGTATCACTAAGGTGACAGAAGTTGATTTCGGAGCATCATTTTTGAACAGGAGCTTCAACCGTTTTGTGGCATATGAGAAATTCCCTATGCCCCAGACCTGTCGATTTTGGTCAAAAATGAAAATTTCAAAAGTACCCCAATTTCTGCTTTAAACTTTAGGTACTATCCCAAAATTTATCACTAAGGTGACAGAAGTTGATTTCGGAGCATCATTTTTGAACAGGAGCTTCAACCGTTTTGTGGCATTTGAGAATTCCATAAGCCCCGGACCTGTCGATTTTGGTCAAAAATGAAAATTTCAAAAGTGCCCCAATTTCTGCTTTAAACTTTAGGTACTATCCCAAAATGTATCACTAAGGTGACAGAAGTTGATTTCGGAGCATCATTTTTGAACAGGAGCTTCAACCGTTTTGTGGCATATAAGAAATTCCCTAAGCCCCGGACCTGTCGATTTTGGTCAAAAATGAAAATTTCAAAAGTGCCCCAATTTCTGCTTTAAACTTTAGGTACTATCCCAAAATGTATCACTAAGGTGACAGAAGTTGATTTCGGAGCATCATTTTTGAACAGGAGCTTCAACCGTTTTGTGGCATATGAGAATTCCCTAAGCCCCGGACCTGTCGATTTTGGTCAAAAATGAAAATTTCAAAAGTGCCCCAATTTCTGCTTTAAACTTTAGGTACTATCCCAAAATGTATCACTAAGGTGACAGAAGTTGATTTCGGAGCATCATTTTTGAACAGGAGCTTCAACCGTTTTGTAGCATATGAGAATTCCATAAGCTCCGGACCTGTCGATTTTGGTCAAAAATGAAAATTTCAAAAGTGCCCCAATTTCTGCTTTAAACTTTAGGTACTATCCCAAAATTTATCACTAAGGTGACAGAAGTTGATTTCGGAGCATCATTTTTGAACAGGAGCTTCAACCGTTTTGTGGCATATGAGAATTCCATAAGCCCCGGACCTGTCGATTTTGGTCAAAAATGAAAATTTCAAAAGTGCCCCAATTTCTGCTTTAAACTTTAGGTACTATCCCAAAATGTATCACTAAGGTGACAGAAGTTGATTTCGGAGCATCATTTTTGAACAGGAGCTTCAACCGTTTTGTGGCATATAAGAAATTCCCTAAGCCCCGGACCTGTCGATTTTGGTCAAAAATGAAAATTTCAAAAGTGCCCCAATTTCTGCTTTAAACTTTAGGTACTATCCCAAAATGTATCACTAAGGTGACAGAAGTTGATTTCGGAGCATCATTTTTGAACAGGAGCTTCAACCGTTTTGTGGCATATGAGAATTCCCTAAGCCCCGGACCTGTCGATTTTGGTCAAAAATGAAAATTTCAAAAGTGCCCCAATTTCTGCTTTAAACTTTAGGTACTATCCCAAAATGTATCACTAAGGTGACAGAAGTTGATTTCGGAGCATCATTTTTGAACAGGAGCTTCAACCGTTTTGTAGCATATGAGAATTCCATAAGCTCCGGACCTGTCGATTTTGGTCAAAAATGAAAATTTCAAAAGTGCCCCAATTTCTGCTTTAAACTTTAGGTACTATCCCAAAATGTATCACTAAGGTGACAGAAGTTGATTTCGGAGCATCATTTTTGAACAGGAGCTTCAACCGTTTTGTGGCATATGAGAATTCCCTAAGCCCCGGACCTGTCGATTTTGGTCAAAAATGAAAATGTCAAAAGTGCCCCAATTTCTGCTTTAAACTTTAGGTACTATCCCAAAATGTATCACTAAGGTTACAGAAGTTGATTTTGGAGCATCATTTTTGAACAGGAGCTTCAACCGTTTTGTGGCATATGAGAAATTCCCTAAGCCCCGGACCTGTCGATTTTGGTCAAAAATGAAAATTTCAAAAGTGCCCCAATTTCTGCTTTAAACTTTAGGTACTATCCCAAAATTTATCACTAAGGTGACAGAAGTTGATTTCGGAGCATCATTTTTGAACAGGAGCTTCAACCGTTTTGTGGCATATGAGAATTCCATAAGCTCCGGATCTGTCGATTTTGGTCAAAAATGAAAATTTCAAAAGTGCCCCAATTTCTGCTTTAAACTTTAGGTACTATCCCAAAATGTATCACTGAGGTGACAGAAGTTGATTTCGGAGCATCATTTTTGAACAGGAGCTTCAATTTTTTGTGGCATATGAGAAATTCCCTAAGCAGCGGACCTGTCGATTTTGGTCAAAAATTTCAAAAGTGCCCCAATGTCTGCTTTAAACTTTAGGTACTATCCCAAAATGTATCACTAAGGTGACAGAAGTTGATTTCGGAGCATCATTTTTGAACAGGAGCTTCAACCGTTTTGTGGCATATGAGAATTCCATAAGCCCCGGACCTGTCGATTTTGGTCAAAAATGAAAATTTCAAAAGTGCCCCAATTTCTGCTTTAAACTTTAGGTACTATCCCATAATGTATCACTAAGGTGACAGAAGTTGATTTCGGAGCATCATTTTTGAACAGGAGCTTCAACCGTTTTGTGGCATATGAGAATTCCATAAGCCCTGGACCTGTCGATTTTGTTCAAAAATGAAAATTTCAAAAGTGTCCCAATTTCTGCTTTAAACTTTATGTACTATCCCAAAATGTATCACTAAGGTGACAGAAGTTGATTTTGGAGCATCATTTTTGAACAGGAGCTTCAACCGTTTTCTGGCATATGAGAATTCCCTAAGCCCCAGACCTGTCGATTTTGGTCAAAAATGAAAATTTCAAAAGTGCCCCAATTTCTGCTTTAAACTTTAGGTACTATCCCAAAATGTATCACTAAGGTGACAGAAGTTGATTTCGGAGCATCATTATTGAACAGGAGCTTCAACCGTTTTGTGGCATATGAGAATTCCATAAGCCCCGGACCTGTCGAATTTGGTCAAAAATGAAAATTTCAAAAGTGCCCCAATTTCTGCTTTAAACTTTAGGTACTATCCCAAAATGTATCACTAAGGTGACAGAAGTTGATTTCGGAGCATCATTATTGAACAGGAGCTTCAACCGTTTTGTGGCATATGAGAATTCCATAAGCCCCGGACCTGTCGATTTTGGTCAAAAATGAAAATTTCAAAAGTGCCCCAATTTCTGCTTTAAACTTTAGGTACTATCCCAAAATGTATCACTAAGGTGACAGAAGTTGATTTCGGAGCATCATTTTTGAACAGGAGCTTCAACTGTTTTGTGGCATATGAGAAATTCCCTAAGCCCCGGACTTGTCGATTTTGGTCAAAAATGAAAATTTCAAAAGTGACCCAATTTCTGCTTTAAACTTTAGGTACTATCCCAAAATGTATCACTAAGGTGACAGAAGTTGATTTTGGAGCATCATTTTTGAACAGGAGCTTCAACCGTTTTGTGGCATATGAGAATTCCCTAAGCCCCGGACCTGTCGATTTTGGTCAAAAATGAAAATTTCAAAAGTGCCCCAATTTCTGCTTTAAACTTTAGGTACTATCCCAAAATGTATCACTAAGGTGACAGAAGTTGATTTCGGAGCATCATTTTTGAACAGGAGCTTCAACCGTTTTGTGGCATATGAGAATTCCATAAGCCCCGGACCTGTCGATTTTGTTCAAAAATGAAAATTTCAAAAGTGCCCCAATTTCTGCTTTAAACTTTAGGTACTATCCCAAAATGTATCACTAAGGTGACAGAAGTTGATTTCGGAGCATCATTTTTGAACAGGAGCTTCAACCGTTTTGTGGCATATGAGAATTCCATAAGCCCCGGACCTGTCGATTTTGGTCAAAAATGAAAATTTCAAAAGTGCCCCAATTTCTGCTTTAAACTTTAGGTACTATCCCAAAATGTATCACTAAGGTGACAGAAGTTGATTTCGGAGCATCATTTTTGAACAGGAGCTTCAACCGTTTTGTGGCATATGAGAAATTCCCTAAGCCCCGGACTTGTCGATTTTGGTCAAAAATGAAAATTTCAAAAGTGCCCCAATTTCTGCTTTAAACTTTAGGTACTATCCCAAAATGTATCACTAAGGTGACAGAAGTTGATTTCGGAGCATTATTTTTGAACAGGAGCTTCAACCGTTTTGTGGCATATAAGAAATTCCCTAAGCCCCGGACCTGTCGATTTTGGTCAAAAATGAAAATTTCAAAAGTGCCCCAATTTCTGCTTTAAACTTTAGGTACTATCCCAAAATGTATCACTAAGGTGACAGAAGTTGATTTCGGAGCATCATTTTTGAACAGGAGCTTCAACTGTTTTGTGGCATATGAGAAATTCCCTAAGCCCCGGACTTGTCGATTTTGGTCAAAAATGAAAATTTCAAAAGTGCCCCAATTTCTGCTTTAAACTTTAGGTACTATCCCAAAATGTATCACTAAGGTGACAGAAGTTGATTTTGGAGCATCATTTTTGAACAGGAGCTTCAACCGTTTTGTGGCATATGAGAATTCCCTAAGCCCCGGACCTGTCGATTTTGGTCAAAAATGAAAATTTCAAAAGTGCCCCAATTTCTGCTTTAAACTTTAGGTACTATCCCAAAATGTATCACTAAGGTGACAGAAGTTGATTTCGGAGCATCATTTTTGAACAGGAGCTTCAACTGTTTTGTGGCATATGAGAAATTCCCTAAGCCCCGGACTTGTCGATTTTGGTCAAAAATGAAAATTTCAAAAGTGCCCCAATTTCTGCTTTAAACTTTAGGTACTATCCCAAAATGTATCACTAAGGTGACAGAAGTTGATTTCGGAGCATCATTTTTGAACAGGAGCTTCAACCGTTTTGTGGCATATGAGAATTCCATAAGCCCCAGACCTGTCGATTTTGGTCAAAAATGAAAATTTCAAAAGTGCCCCAATTTCTGCTTTAAACTTTAGGTACTATCCCAAAATGTATCACTAAGGTGACAGAAGTTGATTTCGGAGCATCATTTTTGAACAGGAGCTTCAACTGTTTTGTGGCATATGAGAAATTCCCTAAGCCCCGGACTTGTCGATTTTGGTCAAAAATGAAAATTTCAAAAGTGCCCCAATTTCTGCTTTAAACTTTAGGTACTATCCCAAAATGTATCACTAAGGTGACAGAAGTTGATTTTGGAGCATCATTTTTGAACAGGAGCTTCAACCGTTTTGTGGCATATGAGAATTCCCTAAGCCCCGGACCTGTCGATTTTGGTAAAAAATGAAAATTTCAAAAGTGCCCCAATTTCTGCTTTAAACTTTAGGTACTATCCCAAAATGTATCACTAAGGTGACAGAAGTTGATTTCGGAGCATCATTTTTTAACAGGAGCTTCAACCGTTTTGTGGCATATGAGAATTCCATAAGCCCCGGACCTGTCGATTTTGGTCAAAAATGAAAATTTCAAAAGTGCCCCAATTTCTGCTTTAAACTTTAGGTACTATCCCAAAATGTATCACTAAGGTGACAGAAGTTGATTTCGGAGCATCATTTTTGAACAGGAGCTTCAACCGTTTTGTGGCATATGAGAATTCCATAAGCCCCGGACCTGTCGATTTTGGTCAAAAATGAAAATTTCAAAAGTGCCCCAATTTCTGCTTTAAACTTTAGGTACTATCCCAAAATGTATCACTAAGGTGACAGAAGTTGATTTCGGAGCATCATTTTTGAACAGGAGCTTCAACCGTTTTGTGGCATATGAGAAATTCCCTAAGCCCCGGACTTGTCGATTTTGGTCAAAAATGAAAATTTCAAAAGTGCCCCAATTTCTGCTTTAAACTTTAGGTACTATCCCAAAATGTATCACTAAGGTGACAGAAGTTGATTTTGGAGCATCATTTTTGAACAGGAGCTTCAACCGTTTTGTGGCATATGAGAATTCCCTAAGCCCCAGACCTGTCGATTTTGGTCAAAAATGAAAATGTCAAAAGTGCCCCAATTTCTGCTTTAAACTTTAGGTACTATCCCAAAATGTATCACTAAGGTGACAGAAGTTGATTTCGGAGCATCATTTTTGAACAGGAGCTTCAACCATTTTGTGGCATATAAGAAATTCCCTAAGCCCCGGACCTGTCGATTTTGGTCAAAAATGAAAATTTCAAAAGTGCCCCAATTTCTGCTTTAAACTTTAGGTACTATCCCAAAATGTATCACTAAGGTGACAGAAGTTGATTTCGGAGCATCATTTTTGAACAGGAGCTTCAACTGTTTTGTGGCATATGAGAAATTCCCTAAGCACCGGACTTGTCGATTTTGGTCAAAAATGAAAATTTCTAAAGTGCCCCAATTTCTGCTTTAAACTTTAGGTACTATCCCAAAATGTATCACTAAGGTGACAGAAGTTGATTTTGGAGCATCATTTTTGAACAGGAGCTTCAACCGTTTTGTGGCATATGAGAATTCCCTAAGCCCCGAACCTGTCGATTTTGGTCAAAAATGAAAATTTCAAAAGTGCCCCAATTTCTGCTTTAAACTTTAGGTACTATCCCAAAATGTATCACTAAGGTGATAGAAGTTGATTTCGGAGCATCATTTTTGAACAGGAGCTTCAACCGTTTTGTGGCATATGAGAATTCCATAAGCCCCGGACCTGTCGATTTTGGTCAAAAATGAAAATTTCAAAAGTGCCCCAATTTCTGCTTTAAACTTTAGGTACTATCCCAAAATGTATCACTAAGGTGACAGAAGTTGATTTCGGAGCATCATTTTTGAACAGGAGCTTCAACCGTTTTGTGGCATATGAGAATTCCATAAGCCCCGGACCTGTCGATTTTGGTCAAAAATGAAAATTTCAAAAGTGCCCCAATTTCTGCTTTAAACTTTAGGTACTATCCCAAAATGTATCACTAAGGTGACAGAAGTTGATTTCGGAGCATCATTTTTGAACAGGAGCTTCAACCGTTTTGTGGCATATGAGAAATTCCCTAAGCCCCAGACCTGTCGATTTTGGTCAAAAATGAAAATTTCAAAAGTTCCCCAATTTCTGCTTTAAACTTTAGGTACTATCCCAAAATGTATCACTAAGGTGACAGAAGTTGATTTCGGAGCATCATTTTTGAACAGGAGCTTCAACCGTTTTGTGGCATATGAGAAATTCCCTAAGCCCCGGACTTGTCGATTTTGGTCAAAAATGAAAATTTCAAAAGTGCCCCAATTTCTGCTTTAAACTTTAGGTACTATCCCAAAATGTATCACTAAGGTGACAGAAGTTGATTTTGGAGCATCATTTTTGAACAGGAGCTTCAACCGTTTTGTGGCATATGAGAATTCCCTAAGCCCAAGACCTGTCGATTTTGGTCAAAAATGAAAATTTCAAAAGTGCCCCAATTTCTGCTTTAAACTTTAGGTACTATCCCAAAATGTATCACTAAGGTGACAGAAGTTGATTTCGGAGCATCATTTTTGAACAGGAGCTTCAACCGTTTTGTGGCATATAAGAAATTCCCTAAGCCCCGGACCTGTCGATTTTGGTCAAAAATGAAAATTTCAAAAGTGCCCCAATTTCTGCTTTAAACTTTAGGTACTATCCCAAAATGTATCACTAAGGTGACAGAAGTTGATTTTGGAGCATCATTTTTGAACAGGAGCTTCAACCGTTTTGTGGCATATGAGAATTCCCTAAGCCCAAGACCTGTCGATTTTGGTCAAAAATGAAAATTTCAAAAGTGCCCCAATTTCTGCTTTAAACTTTAGGTACTATCCCAAAATGTATCACTAAGGTGACAGAAGTTGATTTCGGAGCATCATTTTTGAACAGGAGCTTCAACCGTTTTGTGGCATATAAGAAATTCCCTAAGCCCCGGACCTGTCGATTTTGGTCAAAAATGAAAATTTCAAAAGTGCCCCAATTTCTGCTTTAAACTTTAGGTACTATCCCAAAATGTATCACTAAGGTGACAGAAGTTGATTTCGGAGCATCATTTTTGAACAGGAGCTTCAACTGTTTTGTGGCATATGAGAAATTCCCTAAGCACCGGACTTGTCGATTTTGGTCAAAAATGAAAGTTTCAAAAGTGCCCCAATTTCTGCTTTAAACTTTAGGTACTATCCCAAAATGTATCACTAAGGTGACAGAAGTTGATTTTGGAGCATCATTTTTGAACAGGAGCTTCAACCGTTTTGTGGCATATGAGAATTCCCTAAGCCCCGGACCTGTCGATTTTGGTCAAAAATGAAAATTTCAAAAGTGCCCCAATTTCTGCTTTAAACTTTAGGTACTATCCCAAAATGTATCACTAAGGTGACAGAAGTTGATTTCGGAGCATCATTTTTGAACAGGAGCTTCAACCGTTTTGTGGCATATGAGAATTCCATAAGCCCCGGACCTGTCGATTTTGGTCAAAAATGAAAATTTCAAAAGTGCCCCAATTTCTGCTTTAAACTTTAGGTACTATCCCAAAATGTATCACTAAGGTGACAGAAGTTGATTTCGGAGCATCATTTTTGAACAGGAGCTTCAACCGTTTTGTGGCATATGAGAATTCCATAAGCCCCGGACCTGTCGATTTTGGTCAAAAATGAAAATTTCAAAAGTGCCCCAATTTCTGCTTTAAACTTTAGGTACTATCCCAAAATGTATCACTAAGGTGACAGAAGTTGATTTCGGAGCATCATTTTTGAACAGGAGCTTCAACCGTTTTGTGGCATATAAGAAATTCCCTAAGCCCCGGACCTGTCGATTTTGGTCAAAAATGAAAATTTCAAAAGTGCCCCAATTTCTGCTTTAAACTTTAGGTACTATCCCAAAATGTATCACTAAGGTGACAGAAGTTGATTTCGGAGCATCATTTTTGAACAGGAGCTTCAACTGTTTTGTGGCATATGAGAAATTCCCTAAGCCCCGGACTTGTCGATTTTGGTCAAAAATGAAAATTTCAAAAGTGCCCCAATTTCTGCTTTAAACTTTAGGTACTATCCCAAAATGTATCACTAAGGTGACAGAAGTTGATTTTGGAGCATCATTTTTGAACAGGAGCTTCAACCGTTTTGTGGCATATGAGAATTCCCTAAGCCCCGGACCTGTCGATTTTGGTCAAAAATGAAAATTTCAAAAGTGCCCCAATTTCTGCTTTAAACTTTAGGTACTATCCCAAAATGTATCACTAAGGTGACAGAAGTTGATTTCGGAGCATCATTTTTGAACAGGAGCTTCAACCGTTTTGTGGCATATGAGAATTCCATAAGCCCCGGACCTGTCGATTTTGGTCAAAAATGAAAATTTCAAAAGTGCCCCAATTTCTGCTTTAAACTTTAGGTACTATCCCAAAATGTATCACTAAGGTGACAGAAGTTGATTTCGGAGCATCATTTTTGAACAGGAGCTTCAACCGTTTTGTGGCATATGAGAAATTCCCTAAGCCCCGGACTTGTCGATTTTGGTCAAAAATGAAAATTTCAAAAGTGCCCCAATTTCTGCTTTAAACTTTAGGTACTATCCCAAAATGTATCACTAAGGTGACAGAAGTTGATTTTGGAGCATCATTTTTGAACAGGAGCTTCAACCGTTTTGTGGCATATGAGAATTCCCTAAGCCCCAGACCTGTCGATTTTGGTCAAAAATGAAAATTTCAAAAGTGCCCCAATTTCTGCTTTAAACTTTAGGTACTGTCCCAAAATGTATCACTAAGGTGACAGAAGTTGATTTCGGAGCATCATTTTTGAACAGGAGCTTCAACCGTTTTGTGGCATATGAGAATTCCATAAGCCCCGGACCTGTCGATTTTGGTCAAAAATGAAAATTTCAAAAGTGCCCCAATTTCTGCTTTAAACTTTAGGTACTATCCCAAAATGTATCACTAAGGTGACAGAAGTTGATTTCGGAGCATCATTTTTGAACAGGAGCTTCAACCGTTTTGTGGCATATAAGAAATTCCCTAAGCCCCGGACCTGTCGATTTTGGTCAAAAATGAAAATTTCAAAAGTGCCCCAATTTCTGCTTTAAACTTTAGGTACTATCCCAAAATGTATCACTAAGGTGACAGAAGTTGATTTCGGAGCATCATTTTTGAACAGGAGCTTCAACCGTTTTGTGGCATAAGAGAATTCCATAAGCCCCGGACCTGTCGAATTTGGTCAAAAATGAAAATTTCAAAAGTGCCCCAATTTCTGCTTTAAACTTTAGGTACTGTCCCAAAATGTATCACTAAGGTGACAGAAGTTGATTTTGGAGCATCATTTTTGAACAGGAGCTTCAACCGTTTTGTGGCATATGAGAATTCCATAAGCCCCGGACCTGTCGATTTTGGTCAAAAATGAAAATTTCAAAAGTGCCCCAATTTCTGCTTTAAACTTTAGGTACTATCCCAAAATGTATCACTAAGGTGACAGAAGTTGATTTCGGAGCATCATTTTTGAACAGGAGCTTCAACCGTTTTGTGGCATATGAGAATTCCATAAGCCCCGGAACTGTCGATTTTCGTCAAAAATGAAAATTTCAAAAGTGCCCCAATTTCTGCTTTAAACTTTAGGTACTATCCCAAAATGTATCACTAAGGTGACAGAAGTTGATTTCGGAGCATCTTTTTGAACAGGAGCTTCAACCGTTTTGTGGCATATAAGAAATTCCCTAAGCCCCGGACCTGTCGATTTTGGTCAAAAATGAAAATTTCAAAAGTGCCCCAATTTCTGCTTTAAACTTTAGGTACTATCCCAAAATGTATCACTAAGGTGACAGAAGTTGATTTCGGAGCATCATTTTTGAACAGGAGCTTCAACCGTTTTGTGGCATATGAGAATTCCATAAGCCCCGGACCTGTCGATTTTGGTCAAAAATGAAAATTTCAAAAGTGCCCCAATTTCTGCTTTAAACTTTAGGTACTATCCCAAAATGTATCACTAAGGTGACAGAAGTTGATTTCGGAGCATCATTTTTGAACAGGAGCTTCAACCGTTTTGTGGCATATGAGAATTCCATAAGCCCCGGACCTGTCGATTTTGGTCAAAAATGAAAATTTCAAAAGTGCCCCAATTTCTGCTTTAAACTTTAGGTACTATCCCAAAATGTATCACTAAGGTGACAGAAGTTGATTTCGGAGCATCATTTTTGAACAGGAGCTTCAACCGTTTTGTGGCATATAAGAAATTCCCTAAGCCCCGGACCTGTCGATTTTGGTCAAAAATGAAAATTTCAAAAGTGCCCCAATTTCTGCTTTAAACTTTAGGTACTATCCCAAAATGTATCACTAAGGTGACAGAAGTTGATTTCGGAGCATCATTTTTGAACAGGAGCTTCAACCGTTTTGTGGCATATGAGAATTCCATAAGCCCCGGACCTGTCGATTTTGGTCAAAAATGAAAATGTCAAAAGTGCCCCAATTTCTGCTTTAAACTTTAGGTACTATCCCAAAATGTATCACTAAGGTGACAGAAGTTGATTTCGGAGCATCATTTTTGAACAGGAGCTTCAACCGTTTTGTGGCATATGAGAATTCCATAAGCCCCATACCTGTCGATTTTGGTCAAAAATGAAAATTTCAAAAGTGCCCCAATTTCTGCTTTAAACTTTAGGTACTATCCCAAAATGTATCACTAAGGTGACAGAAGTTGATTTCGGAGCATCATTTTTGAACAGGAGCTTCAACCGTTTTGTGGCATATGAGAATTCCATAAGCCCCGGACCTGTCGATTTTGGTCAAAAATGAAAATTTCAAAAGTGCCCCAATTTCTGCTTTAAACTTTAGGTACTATCCCAAAATGTATCACTAAGGTGACAGAAGTTGATTTTGGAGCATCATTTTTGAACAGGAGCTTCAACCGTTTTGTGGCATATGAGAATTCCCTAAGCCCCGGACCTGTCGATTTTGGTCAAAAATGAAAATTTCAAAAGTGCCCCAATTTCTGCTTTAAACTTTAGGTACTATCCCAAAATGTATCACTAAGGTGACAGAAGTTGATTTCGGAGCATCATTTTTGAACAGGAGCTTCAACCGTTTTGTAGCATATGAGAATTCCATAAGCTCCTGACCTGTCGATTTTGGTCAAAAATGAAAATTTCAAAAGTGCCCCAATTTCTGCTTTAAACTTTAGGTACTATCCCAAAATGTATCACTAAGGTGACAGAAGTTGATTTCGGAGCATCATTTTTGAACAGGAGCTTCAACTGTTTTGTGGCATATGAGAAATTCCCTAAGCCCCGGACTTGTCGATTTTGGTCAAAAATGAAAATTTCAAAAGTGCCCCAATTTCTGCTTTAAACTTTAGGTACTATCCCAAAATGTATCACTAAGGTGACAGAAGTTGATTTTGGAGCATCATTTTTGAACAGGAGCTTCAACCGTTTTGTGGCATATGAGAATTCCCTAAGCCCCGGACCTGTCGATTTTGGTCAAAAATGAAAATTTCAAAAGTGCCCCAATTTCTGCTTTAAACTTTAGGTACTATCCCAAAATGTATCACTAAGGTGACAGAAGTTGATTTCGGAGCATCATTTTTGAACAGGAGCTTCAACCGTTTTGTGGCATATGAGAATTCCATAAGCCCCGGACCTGTCGATTTTGGTCAAAAATGAAAATTTCAAAAGTGCCCCAATTTCTGCTTTAAACTTTAGGTACTATCCCAAAATGTATCACTAAGGTGACAGAAGTTGATTTCGGAGCATCATTTTTGAACAGGAGCTTCAACCGTTTTGTGGCATATGAGAAATTCCCTAAGCCCCGGACTTGTCGATTTTGGTCAAAAATGAAAATTTCAAAAGTGCCCCAATTTCTGCTTTAAACTTTAGGTACTATCCCAAAATGTATCACTAAGGTGACAGAAGTTGATTTTGGAGCATCATTTTTGAACAGGAGCTTCAACCGTTTTGTGGCATATGAGAATTCCCTAAGCCCCAGACCTTTCGATTTTGGTCAAAAATGAAAATTTCAAAAGTGCCCCAATTTCTGCTTTAAACTTTAGGTACTGTCCCAAAATGTATCACTAAGGTGACAGAAGTTGATTTCGGAGCATCATTTTTGAACAGGAGCTTCAACCGTTTTGTGGCATATGAGAATTCCATAAGCCCCGGACCTGTCGATTTTGGTCAAAAATGAAAATTTCAAAAGTGCCCCAATTTCTGCTTTAAACTTTAGGTACTATCCCAAAATGTATCACTAAGGTGACAGAAGTTGATTTCGGAGCATCATTTTTGAACAGGAGCTTCAACCGTTTTGTGGCATATGAGAATTCCATAAGCCCCGGACCTGTCGATTTTGGTCAAAAATGAAAATTTAAAAAGTGCCCCAATTTCTGCTTTAAACTTTAGGTACTATCCCAAAATGTATCACTAAGGTGACAGAAGTTGATTTCGGAGCATCATTTTTGAACAGGAGCTTCAACCGTTTTGTGGCATATAAGAAATTCCCTAAGCCCCGGACCTGTCGATTTTGGTCAAAAATGAAAATTTCAAAAGTGCCCCAATTTCTGCTTTAAACTTTAGGTACTATCCCAAAATGTATCACTAAGGTGACAGAAGTTGATTTCGGAGCATCATTTTTGAACAGGAGCTTCAACCGTTTTGTAGCATATGAGAATTCCATAAGCTCCTGACCTGTCGATTTTGGTCAAAAATGAAAATTTCAAAAGTGCCCCAATTTCTGCTTTAAACTTTAGGTACTATCCCAAAATGTATCACTAAGGTGACAGAAGTTGATTTCGGAGCATCATTTTTGAACAGGAGCTTCAACTGTTTTGTGGCATATGAGAAATTCCCTAAGCCCCGGACTTGTCGATTTTGGTCAAAAATGAAAATTTCAAAAGTGCCCCAATTTCTGCTTTAAACTTTAGGTACTATCCCAAAATGTATCACTAAGGTGACAGAAGTTGATTTTGGAGCATCATTTTTGAACAGGAGCTTCAACCGTTTTGTGGCATATGAGAATTCCCTAAGCCCCGGACCTGTCGATTTTGGTCAAAAATGAAAATTTCAAAAGTGCCCCAATTTCTGCTTTAAACTTTAGGTACTATCCCAAAATGTATCACTAAGGTGACAGAAGTTGATTTCGGAGCATCATTTTTGAACAGGAGCTTCAACCGTTTTGTGGCATATGAGAATTCCATAAGCCCCGGACCTGTCGATTTTGGTCAAAAATGAAAATTTCAAAAGTGCCCCAATTTCTGCTTTAAACTTTAGGTACTATCCCAAAATGTATCACTAAGGTGACAGAAGTTGATTTCGGAGCATCATTTTTGAACAGGAGCTTCAACCGTTTTGTGGCATATGAGAAATTCCCTAAGCCCCGGACTTGTCGATTTTGGTCAAAAATGAAAATTTCAAAAGTGCCCCAATTTCTGCTTTAAACTTTAGGTACTATCCCAAAATGTATCACTAAGGTGACAGAAGTTGATTTTGGAGCATCATTTTTGAACAGGAGCTTCAACCGTTTTGTGGCATATGAGAATTCCCTAAGCCCCAGACCTTTCGATTTTGGTCAAAAATGAAAATTTCAAAAGTGCCCCAATTTCTGCTTTAAACTTTAGGTACTGTCCCAAAATGTATCACTAAGGTGACAGAAGTTGATTTCGGAGCATCATTTTTGAACAGGAGCTTCAACCGTTTTGTGGCATATGAGAATTCCATAAGCCCCGGACCTGTCGATTTTGGTCAAAAATGAAAATTTCAAAAGTGCCCCAATTTCTGCTTTAAACTTTAGGTACTATCCCAAAATGTATCACTAAGGTGACAGAAGTTGATTTCGGAGCATCATTTTTGAACAGGAGCTTCAACCGTTTTGTGGCATATGAGAATTCCATAAGCCCCGGACCTGTCGATTTTGGTCAAAAATGAAAATTTCAAAAGTGCCCCAATTTCTGCTTTAAACTTTAGGTACTATCCCAAAATGTATCACTAAGGTGACAGAAGTTGATTTCGGAGCATCATTTTTGAACAGGAGCTTCAACCGTTTTGTGGCATATGAGAATTCCATAAGCCCCGGACCTGTCGATTTTGGTCAAAAATGAAAATTTCAAAAGTGCCCCAATTTCTGCTTTAAACTTTAGGTACTATCCCAAAATGTATCACTAAGGTGACAGAAGTTGATTTCGGAGCATCATTTTTGAACAGGAGCTTCAACCGTTTTGTGGCATATAAGAAATTCCCTAAGCCCCGGACCTGTCGATTTTGGTCAAAAATGAAAATTTCAAAAGTGCCCCAATTTCTGCTTTAAACTTTAGGTACTATCCCAAAATGTATCACTAAGGTGACAGAAGTTGATTTCGGAGCATCATTTTTGAACAGGAGCTTCAACCGTTTTGTGGCATAAGAGAATTCCATAAGCCCCGGACCTGTCGAATTTGGTCAAAAATGAAAATTTCAAAAGTGCCCCAATTTCTGCTTTAAACTTTAGGTACTGTCCCAAAATGTATCACTAAGGTGACAGAAGTTGATTTCGGAGCATCATTTTTGAACAGGAGCTTCAACCGTTTTGTGGCATATGAGAATTCCATAAGCCCCGGACCTGTCGATTTTGGTCAAAAATGAAAATTTCAAAAGTGCCCCAATTTCTGCTTTAAACTTTAGGTACTATCCCAAAATGTATCACTAAGGTGACAGAAGTTGATTTCGGAGCATCATTTTTGAACAGGAGCTTCAACCGTTTTGTGGCATATGAGAATTCCATAAGCCCCGGACCTGTCGATTTTGGTCAAAAATGAAAATTTCAAAAGTGCCCCAATTTCTGCTTTAAACTTTAGGTACTATCCCAAAATGTATCACTAAGGTGACAGAAGTTGATTTCGGAGCATCATTTTTGAACAGGAGCTTCAACCGTTTTGTGGCATATAAGAAATTCCCTAAGCCCCGGACCTGTCGATTTTGGTCAAAAATGAAAATTTCAAAAGTGCCCCAATTTCTGCTTTAAACTTTAGGTACTATCCCAAAATGTATCACTAAGGTGACAGAAGTTGATTTCGGAGCATCATTTTTGAACAGGAGCTTCAACCGTTTTGTGGCATATGAGAATTCCATAAGCCCCGGACCTGTCGATTTTGGTCAAAAATGAAAATTTCAAAAGTGCCCCAATTTCTGCTTTAAACTTTAGGTACTATCCCAAAATGTATCACTAAGGTGACAGAAGTTGATTTCGGAGCATCATTTTTGAACAGGAGCTTCAACCGTTTTGTGGCATATGAGAATTCCATAAGCCCCGGACCTGTCGATTTTGGTCAAAAATGAAAATTTCAAAAGTGCCCCAATTTCTGCTTTAAACTTTAGGTACTATCCCAAAATGTATCACTAAGGTGACAGAAGTTGATTTCGGAGCATCATTTTTGAACAGGAGCTTCAACCGTTTTGTGGCATATAAGAAATTCCCTAAGCCCCGGACCTGTCGATTTTGGTCAAAAATGAAAATTTCAAAAGTGCCCCAATTTCTGCTTTAAACTTTAGGTACTATCCCAAAATGTATCACTAAGGTGACAGAAGTTGATTTCGGAGCATCATTTTTGAACAGGAGCTTCAACCGTTTTGTGGCATATGAGAATTCCATAAGCCCCGGACCTGTCGATTTTGGTCAAAAATGAAAATTTCAAAAGTGCCCCAATTTCTGCTTTAAACTTTAGGTACTATCCCAAAATGTATCACTAAGGTGACAGAAGTTGATTTCGGAGCATCATTTTTTACAGGAGCTTCAACCGTTTTGTGGCATATGAGAATTCCATAAGCTCCGGACCTGTCGATTTTGGTCAAAAATGAAAATTTCAAAAGTGCCCCAATTTCTGCTTTAAACTTTAGGTACTATCCCAAAATGTATCACTGAGGTGACAGAAGTTGATTTCGGAGCATCATTTTTGAACAGGAGCTTCAACCGTTTTGTGGCATATGAGAATTCCATAAGCCCTGGACCTGTCGATTTTGGTCAAAAATGAAAATTTCAAAAGTGCCCCAATTTCTGCTTTAAACTTTAGGTACTATCCCAAAATGTATCACTGAGGTGACAGAAGTTGATTTCGGAGCATCATTTTTGAACAGGAGCTTCAACCGTTTTGTGGCATATGAGAATTCCATAAGCCCCGGACCTGTCGATTTTGGTCAAAAATGAAAATTTCAAAAGTGCCCCAATTTCTGCTTTAAACTTTAGGTACTATCCCAAAATGTATCACTAAGGTGACAGAAGTTGATTTCGGAGCATCATTTTTGAACAGGAGCTTCAACCGTTTTGTGGCATATGAGAATTCCCTAAGCCCCGGACCTGTCGATTTTGGTCAAAAATCAAAATTTCAAAAGTGCCCCAATTTCTGCTTTAAACTTTAGGTACTATCCCAAAATGTATCACTAAGGTGACAGAAGTTGATTTCGGAGCATCATTTTTGAACATGAGCTTCAACCGTTTTGTGGCATATGAGAATTCCATAAGCCCCGGACCTGTCGATTTTGGTCAAAAATGAAAATTTCAAAAGTGCCCCAATTTCTGCTTTAAACTTTAGGTACTATCCCAAAATGTATCACTAAGGTGACAGAAGTTGATTTCGGAGCATCATTTTTGAACAGGAGCTTCAACCGTTTTGTGGCATATGAGAATTCCATAAGCCCCGGACCTGTCGATTTTGGTCAAAAATGAAAATTTCAAAAGTGCCCCAATTTCTGCTTTAAACTTTAGGTACTATCCCAAAATGTATCACTAAGGTGACAGAAGTTGATTTTGGAGCATCATTTTTGAACAGGAGCTTCAATTTTTTGTGGCATATGAGAAATTCCCTAAGCAGCGGACCTGTAGATTTTGGTCAAAAATGAAAATTTCAAAAGTGCCCCAATGTCTGCTTTAAACTTTAGGTACTATCCCAAAATGTATCACTAAGGTGACAGAAGTTGATTTCGGAGCATCATTTTTGAACAGGAGCTTCAACCGTTTTGTGGCATATGAGAAATTCCCTAAGCCCCGGACCTGTCGATTTTGGTCAAAAATGAAAATTTCAAAAGTGCCCCAATTTCTGCTTTAAACTTTAGGTACTATCCCAAAATGTATCACTAAGGTGACAGAAGTTGATTTCGGAGCATCATTTTTTACAGGAGCTTCAACCGTTTTGTGGCATATGAGAATTCCATAAGCTCCGGACCTGTCGATTTTGGTCAAAAATGAAAATTTCAAAAGTGCCCCAATTTCTGCTTTAAACTTTAGGTACTATCCCAAAATGTATCACTGAGGTGACAGAAGTTGATTTCGGAGCATCATTTTTGAACAGGAGCTTCAACCGTTTTGTGGCATATGAGAATTCCATAAGCCCTGGACCTGTCGATTTTGGTCAAAAATGAAAATTTCAAAAGTGCCCCAATTTCTGCTTTAAACTTTAGGTACTATCCCAAAATGTATCACTAAGGTGACAGAAGTTGATTTCGGAGCATCATTTTTGAACAGGAGCTTCAACCGTTTTGTGGCATATGAGAATTCCCTAAGCCCCGGACCTGTCGATTTTGGTCAAAAATCAAAATTTCAAAAGTGCCCCAATTTCTGCTTTAAACTTTAGGTACTATCCCAAAATGTATCACTAAGGTGACAGAAGTTGATTTCGGAGCATCATTTTTGAACATGAGCTTCAACCGTTTTGTGGCATATGAGAATTCCATAAGCCCCGGACCTGTCGATTTTGGTCAAAAATGAAAATTTCAAAAGTGCCCCAATTTCTGCTTTAAACTTTAGGTACTATCCCAAAATGTATCACTAAGGTGACAGAAGTTGATTTTGGAGCATCATTTTTGAACAGGAGCTTCAATTTTTTGTGGCATATGAGAAATTCCCTAAGCAGCGGACCTGTAGATTTTGGTCAAAAATGAAAATTTCAAAAGTGCCCCAATGTCTGCTTTAAACTTTAGGTACTATCCCAAAATGTATCACTAAGGTGACAGAAGTTGATTTCGGAGCATCATTTTTGAACAGGAGCTTCAACCGTTTTGTGGCATATGAGAAATTCCCTAAGCCCCGGACCTGTCGATTTTGGTCAAAAATGAAAATTTCAAAAGTGCCCCAATTTCTGCTTTAAACTTTAGGTACTATCCCAAAATGTATCACTGAGGTGACAGAAGTTGATTTCGGAGCATCATTTTTGAACAGGAGCTTCAACCGTTTTGTGGCATATGAGAATTCCATAAGCCCTGGACCTGTCGATTTTGGTCAAAAATGAAAATTTCAAAAGTGCCCCAATTTCTGCTTTAAACTTTAGGTACTATCCCAAAATGTATCACTGAGGTGACAGAAGTTGATTTCGGAGCATCATTTTTGAACAGGAGCTTCAACCGTTTTGTGGCATATGAGAATTCCATAAGCCCTGGACCTGTCGATTTTGGTCAAAAATGAAAATTTCAAAAGTGCCCCAATTTCTGCTTTAAACTTTAGGTACTATCCCAAAATGTATCACTAAGGTGACAGAAGTTGATTTCGGAGCATCATTTTTGAACAGGAGCTTCAACCGTTTTGTGGCATATGAGAATTCCCTAAGCCCCGGACCTGTCGATTTTGGTCAAAAATCAAAATTTCAAAAGTGCCCCAATTTCTGCTTTAAACTTTAGGTACTATCCCAAAATGTATCACTAAGGTGACAGAAGTTGATTTCGGAGCATCATTTTTGAACATGAGCTTCAACCGTTTTGTGGCATATGAGAATTCCATAAGCCCCGGACCTGTCGATTTTGGTCAAAAATGAAAATTTCAAAAGTGCCCCAATTTCTGCTTTAAACTTTAGGTACTATCCCAAAATGTATCACTAAGGTGACAGAAGTTGATTTCGGAGCATCATTTTTGAACAGGAGCTTCAACCGTTTTGTGGCATATGAGAATTCCATAAGCCCCGGACCTGTCGATTTTGGTCAAAAATGAAAATTTCAAAAGTGCCCCAATTTCTGCTTTAAACTTTAGGTACTATCCCAAAATGTATCACTGAGGTGACAGAAGTTGATTTCGGAGCATCATTTTTGAACAGGAGCTTCAACCGTTTTGTGGCATATGAGAATTCCATAAGCCCCGAACCTGTTGATTTTGGTCAAAAATGAAAATTTCAAAAGTGCCCCAATTTCTGCTTTAAACTTTAGGTACTATCCCAAAATGTATCACTAAGGTGACAGAAGTTGATTTCGGAGCATCATTTTTGAACAGGAGCTTCAACCGTTTTGTGGCATATGAGAATTCCATAAGCCCCGGACCTGTCGATTTTGGTCAAAAATGAAAATTTCAAAAGTGCCCCAATTTCTGCTTTAAACTTTAGGTACTATCCCAAAATGTATCACTAAGGTGACAGAAGTTGATTTTGGAGCATCATTTTTGAACAGGAGCTTCAATTTTTTGTGGCATATGAGAAATTCCCTAAGCAGCGGACCTGTAGATTTTGGTCAAAAATGAAAATTTCAAAAGTGCCCCAATGTCTGCTTTAAACTTTAGGTACTATCCCAAAATGTATCACTAAGGTGACAGAAGTTGATTTCGGAGCATCATTTTTGAACAGGAGCTTCAACCGTTTTGTGGCATATGAGAATTCCCTAAGCCCCGGACCTGTCGATTTTGGTCAAAAATGAAAATTTCAAAAGTGCCCCAATTTCTGCTTTAAACTTTAGGTACTATCCCAAAATGTATCACTAAGGTGACAGAAGTTGATTTCGGAGCATCATTTTTGAACAGGAGCTTCAACCGTTTTGTGGCATATGAGAATTCCATAAGCCCCGGACCTGTCGATTTTGGTCAAAAATGAAAATTTCAAAAGTGCCCCAATTTCTGCTTTAAACTTTAGGTACTATCCCAAAATGTATCACTGAGGTGACAGAAGTTGATTTCGGAGCATCATTTTTGAACAGGAGCTTCAACCGTTTTGTGGCATATGAGAATTCCATAAGCCCTGGACCTGTCGATTTTGGTCAAAAATGAAAATTTCAAAAGTGCCCCAATTTCTGCTTTAACTTTAAGTACTATCCCAAAATGTATCACTAAGGTGACAGAAGTTGATTTCGGAGCATCATTTTTGAACAGGAGCTTCAACCGTTTTGTGGCATATGAGAATTCCATAAGCTCCGGACCTGTCGATTTTGGTCAAAAATGAAAATTTCAAAAGTGCCCCAATTTCTGCTTTAAACTTTAGGTACTATCCCAAAATGTATCACTGAGGTGACAGAAGTTGATTTCGGAGCATCATTTTTGAACAGGAGCTTCAACCGTTTTGTGGCATATGAGAATTCCATAAGCCCTGGACCTGTCGATTTTGGTCAAAAATGAAAATTTCAAAAGTGCCCCAATTTCTGCTTTAAACTTTAGGTACTATCCCAAAATGTATCACTAAGGTGACAGAAGTTGATTTCGGAGCATCATTTTTGAACAGGAGCTTCAACCGTTTTGTGGCATATGAGAATTCCCTAAGCCCCGGACCTGTCGATTTTGGTCAAAAATGAAAATTTCAAAAGTGCCCCAATTTCTGCTTTAAACTTTAGGTACTATCCCAAAATGTATCACTAAGGTGACAGAAGTTGATTTCGGAGCATCATTTTTGAACAGGAGCTTCAACCGTTTTGTGGCATATGAGAATTCCATAAGCCCCGGACCTGTCGATTTTGGTCAAAAATGAAAATTTCAAAAGTGCCCCAATTTCTGCTTTAAACTTTAGGTACTATCCCAAAATGTATCACTAAGGTGACAGAAGTTGATTTTGGAGCATCATTTTTGAACAGGAGCTTCAACCGTTTTGTGGCATATGAGAAATTCCCTAAGCCCCGGACCTGTCGATTTTGGTCAAAAATGAAAATTTCAAAAGTGCCCCAATTTCTGCTTTAAACTTTAGGTACTATCCCAAAATTTATCACTAAGGTGACAGAAGTTGATTTCGGAGCATCATTTTTGAACAGGAGCTTCAACCGTTTTGTGGCATATGAGAATTCCATAAGCCCTGGACCTGTCGATTTTGGTCAAAAATGAAAGTTTCAAAAGTGCCCCAATTTCTGCTTTAAACTTTAGGTACTATCCCAAAATGTATCACTAAGGTGACAGAAGTTGATTTTGGAGCATCATTTTTGAACAGGAGCTTCAATTTTTTGTGGCATATGAGAAATTTCCTAAGCAGCGGACCTGTCGATTTTGGTCAAAAATGAAAATTTCAAAAGTGCCCCAATGTCTGCTTTAAACTTTAGGTACTATCCCAAAATGTATCACTAAGGTGACAGAAGTTGATTTCGGAGCATCATTTTTGAACAGGAGCTTCAACCGTTTTGTGGCATATGAGAAATTCCCTAAGCCCCGGACCTGTCGATTTTGGTCAAAAATGAAAATTTCAAAAGTGCCCCAATTTCTGCTTTAAACTTTAGGTACTATCCCAAAATGTATCACTAAGGTGACAGAAGTTGATTTCGGAGCATCATTTTTGAACAGGAGGTTCAATTTTTTGTGGCATATGAGAAATTCCCTAAGCAGCGGACCTGTCGATTTTGGTCAAAAATGAAAATTTCAAAAGTGCCCCAATGTCTGCTTTAAACTTTAGGTACTATCCCAAAATGTATCACTAAGGTGACAGAAGTTGATTTCGGAGCATCATTTTTGAACAGGAGCTTCAACCGTTTTGTGGCATATGAGAATTCCATAAGCCCTGGACCTGTCGATTTTGGTCAAAAATGAAAATTTCAAAAGTGCCCCAATTTCTGCTTTAAACTTTAGGTACTATCCCCAAATGTATCACTAAGGTGACAGAAGTTGATTTTGGAGCATCATTTTTGAACAGGAGCTTCAACCGTTTTGTGGCATATGAGAAATTCCCTAAGCCCCGGACCTGTCGATTTTGGTCAAAAATGAAAATTTCAAAAGTGCCCCAATTTCTGCTTTAAACTTTAGGTACTATCCCAAAATGTATCACTAAGGTGACAGAAGTTGATTTCGGAGCATCATTTTTGAACAGGAGCTTCAACCATTTTGTGGCATATGAGAATTCCATAAGCTCCGGACCTGTCGATTTTGGTCAAAAATGAAAATTTCAAAAGTGCCCCAATTTCTGCTTTAAACTTTAGGTACTATCCCAAAATGTATCACTGAGGTGACAGAAGTTGATTTCGGAGCATCATTTTTGAACAGGAGCTTCAACCGTTTTGTGGCATATGAGAATTCCATAAGCCCTGGACCTGTCGATTTTGGTCAAAAATGAAAATTTCAAAAGTGCCCCAATTTCTGCTTTAAACTTTAGGTACTATCCCAAAATGTATCACTAAGGTGACAGAAGTTGATTTCGGAGCATCATTTTTGAACAGGAGCTTCAACCGTTTTGTGGCATATGAGAATTCCATAAGCTCCGGACCTGTCGATTTTGGTCAAAAATGAAAATTTCAAAAGTGCCCCAATTTCTGCTTTAAACTTTAGGTACTATCCCAAAATGTATCACTGAGGTGACAGAAGTTGATTTCGGAGCATCATTTTTGAACAGGAGCTTCAACCGTTTTGTGGCATATGAGAATTCCATAAGCCCTGGACCTGTCGATTTTGGTCAAAAATGAAAATTTCAAAAGTGCCCCAATTTCTGCTTTAAACTTTAGGTACTATCCCAAAATGTATCACTAAGGTGACAGAAGTTGATTTCGGAGCATCATTTTTGAACAGGAGCTTCAACCGTTTTGTGGCATATGAGAATTCCCTAAGCCCCGGACCTGTCGATTTTGGTCAAAAATGAAAATTTCAAAAGTGCCCCAATTTCTGCTTTAAACTTTAGGTACTATCCCAAAATGTATCACTAAGGTGACAGAAGTTGATTTCGGAGCATCATTTTTGAACAGGAGCTTCAACCGTTTTGTGGCATATGAGAATTCCATAAGCCCCGGACCTGTCGATTTTGGTCAAAAATGAAAATTTCAAAAGTGCCCCAATTTCTGCTTTAAACTTTAGGTACTATCCCAAAATGTATCACTAAGGTGACAGAAGTTGATTTTGGAGCATCATTTTTGAACAGGAGCTTCAACCGTTTTGTGGCATATGAGAAATTCCCTAAGCCCCGGACCTGTCGATTTTGGTCAAAAATGAAAATTTCAAAAGTGCCCCAATTTCTGCTTTAAACTTTAGGTACTATCCCAAAATTTATCACTAAGGTGACAGAAGTTGATTTCGGAGCATCATTTTTGAACAGGAGCTTCAACCGTTTTGTGGCATATGAGAATTCCATAAGCTCCGGACCTGTCGATTTTGGTCAAAAATGAAAATTTCAAAAGTGCCCCAATTTCTGCTTTAAACTTTAGGTACTATCCCAAAATGTATCACTGAGGTGACAGAAGTTGATTTCGGAGCATCATTTTTGAACAGGAGCTTCAACCGTTTTGTGGCATATGAGAATTCCATAAGCCCTGGACCTGTCGATTTTGGTCAAAAATGAAAATTTCAAAAGTGCCCCAATTTCTGCTTTAAACTTTAGGTACTATCCCAAAATGTATCACTAAGGTGACAGAAGTTGATTTCGGAGCATCATTTTTGAACAGGAGCTTCAACCGTTTTGTGGCATATGAGAATTCCATAAGCCCCGGACCTGTCGATTTTGGTCAAAAATGAAAATTTCAAAAGTGCCCCAATTTCTGCTTTAAACTTTAGGTACTATCCCAAAATGTATCACTGAGGTGACAGAAGTTGATTTCGGAGCATCATTTTTGAACAGGAGCTTCAACCGTTTTGTGGCATATGAGAATTCCATAAGCCCTGGACCTGTCGATTTTGGTCAAAAATGAAAATTTCAAAAGTGCCCCAATTTCTGCTTTAAACTTTAGGTACTATCCCAAAATGTATCACTAAGGTGACAGAAGTTAATTTCGGAGCATCATTTTTGAACAGGAGCTTCAACCGTTTTGTGGCATATGAGAATTCCCTAAGCCCCGGACCTGTCGATTTTGGTCAAAAATGAAAATTTCAAAAGTGCCCCAATTTCTGCTTTAAACTTTAGGTACTATCCCAAAATGTATCACTAAGGTGACAGAAGTTGATTTCGGAGCATCATTTTTTAACAGGAGCTTCAACCGTTTTGTGGCATATGAGAATTCCATAAGCCCCGGACCTGTCGATTTTGGTCAAAAATGAAAATTTCAAAAGTTCCCCAATTTCTGCTTTAAACTTTAGGTACTATCCCAAAATGTATCACTAAGGTGACAGAAGTTGATTTCGGAGCATCATTTTTGAACAGGAGCTTCAATTTTTTGTGGCATATGAGAAATTCCCTAAGCAGCGGACCTGTCGATTTTGGTCAAAAATGAAAATTTCAAAAGTGCCCCAATGTCTGCTTTAAACTTTAGGTACTATCCCAAAATGTATCACTAAGGTGACAGAAGTTGATTTCGGAGCATCATTTTTGAACAGGAGCTTCAACCGTTTTGTGGCATATGAGAATTCCATAAGCCCTGGACCTGTCGATTTTGGTCAAAAATGAAAATTTCAAAAGTGCCCCAATTTCTGCTTTAAACTTTAGGTACTTTCCCAAAATGTATCACTAAGGTGACAGAAGTTGATTTCGGAGCATCATTTTTGAACAGGAGCTTCAACCGTTTTGTGGCATATGAGAATTCCATAAGCCCCGGACCTGTCGATTTTGGTCAAAAATGAAAATTTCAAAAGTGCCCCAATTTCTGCTTTAAACTTTAGGTACTATCCCAAAATTTATCACTAAGGTAACAGAAGTTGATTTCGGAGCATCATTTTTGAACAGGAGCTTCAATTTTTTGTGGCCTATGAGAAATTCCCTAAGCAGCGGACCTGTCGATTTTGGTCAAAAATGAAAATTTCAAAAGTGCCCCAATGTCTGCTTTAAACTTTAGGTACTATCCCAAAATGTATCACTAAGGTGACAGAAGTTGATTTCGGAGCATCATTTTTGAACAGGAGCTTCAACCGTTTTGTGGCATATGAGAATTCCATAAGCCCCGGACCTGTCGATTTTGGTCGAAAATGGAAATTTCAAAAGTGCCCCAATTTCTGCTTTAAACTTTAGGTACTTTCCCAAAATGTATCACTAAGGTGACAGAAGTTGATTTCGGAGCATCATTTTTGAACAGGAGCTTCAACCATTTTGTGGCATACGAGAAATTCCCTAAGCCCCGGACCTGTCGATTTTGGTCAAAAATGAAAATTTCAAAAGTGCCCCAATTTCTGCTTTAAACTTTAGGTACTATCCCAAAATTTATCACTAAGGTGACAGAAGTTGATTTCGGAGCATCATTTTTGAACAGGAGCTTCAACCGTTTTGTGGCATATGAGAATTCCATAAGCTCCGGACCTGTCGATTTTGGTCAAAAATGAAAATTTCAAAAGTGCCCCAATTTCTGCTTTAAACTTTAGGTACTATCCCAAAATGTATCACTAAGGTGACAGAAGTTGATTTCGGAGCATCATTTTTGAACAGGAGCTTCAACCGTTTTGTGGCATATGAGAATTCCATAAGCCCCGAACCTGTCGATTTTGGTCAAAAATGAAAATTTCAAAAGTGCCCCAATTTCTGCTTTAAACTTTAGGTACTATCCCAAAATGTATCACTAAGGTGACAGAAGTTGATTTTGGAGCATCATTTTTGAACAGGAGCTTCAACCGTTTTGTGGCATATGAGAATTCCATAAGCCCCGAACCTGTCGATTTTGGTCAAAAATGAAAATTTCAAAAGTGCCCCAATTTCTGCTTTAAACTTTAGGTACTATCCCAAAATGTATCACTGAGGTGACAGAAGTTGATTTCGGAGCATCATTTTTGAACAGGAGCTTCAACCGTTTTGTGGCATATGAGAATTCCATAAGCCCTGGACCTGTCGATTTTGGTCAAAAATGAAAATTTCAAAAGTGCCCCAATTTCTGCTTTAAACTTTAGGTACTATCCCAAAATGTATCACTAAGGTGACAGAAGTTGATTTCGGAGCATCATTTTTGAACAGGAGCTTCAACCGTTTTGTGGCATATGAGAATTCCATAAGCCCCGGACCTGTCGATTTTGGTCAAAAATGAAAATTTCAAAAGTGCCCCAATTTCTGCTTTAAACTTTAGGTACTATCCCAAAATGTATCACTGAGGTGACAGAAGTTGATTTCGGAGCATCATTTTTGAACAGGAGCTTCAACCGTTTTGTGGCATATGAGAATTCCATAAGCCCTGGACCTGTCGATTTTGGTCAAAAATGAAAATTTCAAAAGTGCCCCAATTTCTGCTTTAAACTTTAGGTACTATCCCAAAATGTATCACTAAGGTGACAGAAGTTAATTTCGGAGCATCATTTTTGAACAGGAGCTTCAACCGTTTTGTGGCATATGAGAATTCCCTAAGCCCCGGACCTGTCGATTTTGGTCAAAAATGAAAATTTCAAAAGTGCCCCAATTTCTGCTTTAAACTTTAGGTACTATCCCAAAATGTATCACTAAGGTGACAGAAGTTGATTTCGGAGCATCATTTTTTAACAGGAGCTTCAACCGTTTTGTGGCATATGAGAATTCCATAAGCCCCGGACCTGTCGATTTTGGTCAAAAATGAAAATTTCAAAAGTTCCCCAATTTCTGCTTTAAACTTTAGGTACTATCCCAAAATGTATCACTAAGGTGACAGAAGTTGATTTCGGAGCATCATTTTTGAACAGGAGCTTCAATTTTTTGTGGCATATGAGAAATTCCCTAAGCAGCGGACCTGTCGATTTTGGTCAAAAATGAAAATTTCAAAAGTGCCCCAATGTCTGCTTTAAACTTTAGGTACTATCCCAAAATGTATCACTAAGGTGACAGAAGTTGATTTCGGAGCATCATTTTTGAACAGGAGCTTCAACCGTTTTGTGGCATATGAGAATTCCATAAGCCCCGGACCTGTCGATTTTGGTCAAAAATGAAAATTTCAAAAGTGCCCCAATTTCTGCTTTAAACTTTAGGTACTTTCCCAAAATGTATCACTAAGGTGACAGAAGTTGATTTCGGAGCATCATTTTTGAACAGGAGCTTCAACCGTTTTGTGGCATATGAGAATTCCATAAGCTCCGGACCTGTCGATTTTGGTCAAAAATGAAAATTTCAAAAGTGCCCCAATTTCTGCTTTAAACTTTAGGTACTATCCCAAAATGTATCACTAAGGTGACAGAAGTTGATTTCGGAGCATCATTTTTGAACAGGAGCTTCAACCGTTTTGTGGCATATGAGAATTCCATAAGCCCTGAACCTGTCGATTTTGGTCAAAAATGAAAATTTCAAAAGTGCCCCAATTTCTGCTTTAAACTTTAGGTACTATCCCAAAATGTATCACTAAGGTGACAGAAGTTGATTTTGGAGCATCATTTTTGAACAGGAGCTTCAACCGTTTTGTGGCATATGAGAAATTCCCTAAGCAGCGGACCTGTCGATTTTTGTCAAAAATGAAAATTTCAAAAGTGCCCCAATTTCTGCTTTAAACTTTAGGTTCTATCCCAAAATGTATCACTAAGGTGACAGAAGTTGATTGCGGAGCATCATTTTTGAACAGGAGCTTCAACCGTTTTGTGGCATATGAGAATTCCATAAGCCCTGGACCTGTCGATTTTGGTCAAAAATGAAAATTTCAAAAGTGCCCCAATTTCTGCTTTAAACTTTAGGTACTATCCCAAAATGTATCACTAAGGTGACAGAAGTTAATTTCGGAGCATCATTTTGAACAGGAGCTTCAACCGTTTTGTGGCATATGAGAATTCCCTAAGCCCCGGACCTGTCGATTTTGGTCAAAAATGAAAATTTCAAAAGTGCCCCAATTTCTGCTTTAAACTTTAGGTACTATCCCAAAATGTATCACTAAGGTGACAGAAGTTGATTTCGGAGCATCATTTTTTAACAGGAGCTTCAACCGTTTTGTGGCATATGAGAATTCCATAAGCCCCGGACCTGTCGATTTTGGTCAAAAATGAAAATTTCAAAAGTGCCCCAATTTCTGCTTTAAACTTTAGGTACTTTCCCAAAATGTATCACTAAGGTGACAGAAGTTGATTTCGGAGCATCATTTTTGAACAGGAGCTTCAACCATTTTGTGGCATATGAGAAATTCCCTAAGCCCCGGACCTGTCGATTTTGGTCAAAAATGAAAATTTCAAAAGTGCCCCAATTTCTGCTTTAAACTTTAGGTACTATCCCAAAATTTATCACTAAGGTGACAGAAGTTGATTTCGGAGCATCATTTTTGAACAGGAGCTTCAACCGTTTTGTGGCATATGAGAATTCCATAAGCTCCGGACCTGTCGATTTTGGTCAAAAATGAAAATTTCAAAAGTGCCCCAATTTCTGCTTTAAACTTTAGGTACTATCCCAAAATGTATCACTAAGGTGACAGAAGTTGATTTCGGAGCATCATTTTTGAACAGGAGCTTCAACCGTTTTGTGGCATATGAGAATTCCATAAGCCCTGAACCTGTCGATTTTGGTCAAAAATGAAAATTTCAAAAGTGCCCCAATTTCTGCTTTAAACTTTAGGTACTATCCCAAAATGTATCACTAAGGTGACAGAAGTTGATTTTGGAGCATCATTTTTGAACAGGAGCTTCAACCGTTTTGTGGCATATGAGAAATTCCCTAAGCAGCGGACCTGTCGATTTTTGTCAAAAATGAAAATTTCAAAAGTGCCCCAATTTCTGCTTTAAACTTTAGGTTCTATCCCAAAATGTATCACTAAGGTGACAGAAGTTGATTGCGGAGCATCATTTTTGAACAGGAGCTTCAACCGTTTTGTGGCATATGAGAATTCCATAAGCCCTGGACCTGTCGATTTTGGTCAAAAATGAAAATTTCAAAAGTGCCCCAATTTCTGCTTTAAACTTTAGGTACTATCCCAAAATGTATCACTAAGGTGACAGCAGTTGATTTCGGAGCATCATTTTTGAACAGGAGCTTCAATTTTTTGTGGCATATGAGAAATTCCCTAAGCAGCGGACCTGTCGATTTTGGTCAAAAATGAAAATTTCAAAAGTGCCCCAATTTCTGCTTTAAACTTTAGGTACTTTCCCAAAATGTATCACTAAGGTGACAGAAGTTGATTTCGGAGCATCATTTTTGAACAGGAGCTTCAACCGTTTTGTGGCATATGAGAAATTCCCTAAGCCCCGGACCTGTCGATTTTGGTCAAAAATGAAAATTTCAAAAGTGCCCCAATTTCTGCTTTAAACTTTAGGTACTATCCCAAAATGTATCACTAAGGTGACAGAAGTTGATTTCGGAGCATCATTTTTGAACAGGAGCTTCAATTTTTTGTGGCATATGAGAAATTCCCTAAGCAGCGGACCTGTCGATTTTGGTCAAAAATGAAAATTTCAAAAGTGCCCCAATGTCTGCTTTAAACTTTAGGTACTATCCCAAAATGTATCACTAAGGTGACAGAAGTTGATTTCGGAGCATCATTTTTGAACAGGAGCTTCAACCGATTTGTGGCATATGAGAATTCCATAAGCCCCGGACCTGTCGATTTTGGTCAAAAATGAAAATTTCAAAAGTGCCCCAATTTCTGCTTTAAACTTTAGGTACTTTCCCAAAATGTATCACTAAGGTGACAGAAGTTGATTTCGGAGCATCATTTTTGAACAGGAGCTTCAACCGTTTTGTGGCATATGAGAAATTCCCTAAGCCCCGGACCTGTCGATTTTGGTCAAAAATGAAAATTTCAAAAGTGCCCCAATTTCTGCTTTAAACTTTAGGTACTATCCCAAAATGTATCACTAAGGTGACAGAAGTTGATTTCGGAGCATCATTTTTGAACAGGAGCTTCAACCGTTTTGTGGCATATGAGAATTCCATAAGCTCCGGACCTGTCGATTTTGGTCAAAAATGAAAATTTCAAAAGTGCCCCAATTTCTGCTTTAAACTTTAGGTTCTATCCCAAAATGTATCACTAAGGTGACAGAAGTTGATTTCGGAGCATCATTTTTGAACAGGAGCTTCAACCGTTTTGTGGCATATGAGAATTCCATAAGCTCCGGGTCTGTCGATTTTGGTCAAAAATGAAAATTTCAAAAGTGCCCCAATTTCTGCTTTAAACTTTAGGTACTATCCCAAAATGTATCACTGAGGTGACAGAAGTTGATTTCGGAGCATCATTTTTGAACAGGAGCTTCAACCGTTTTGTGGCATATGAGAATTCCATAAGCCCTGGACCTGTCGATTTTGGTCAAAAATGAAAATTTCAAAAGTGCCCCAATTTCTGCTTTAAACTTTAGGTACTATCCCAAAATGTATCACTAAGGTGACAGAAGTTGGTTTCGGAGCATCATTTTTGAACAGGAGCTTCAACCGTTTTGTGGCATATGAGAAATTCCCTAAGCAGCGGACCTGTCGATTTTGGTCAAAAATGAAAATTTCAAAAGTGCCCCAATGTCTGCTTTAAACTTTAGGTACTATCCCAAAATGTATCACTAAGGTGACAGAAGTTGATTTCGGAGCATCATTTTTGAACAGGAGCTTCAACCGTTTTGTGGCATATGAGAATTCCATAAGCCCTGGACCTGTCGATTTTGGTCAAAAATGAAATTTCAAAAGTGCCCCAATTTCTGCTTTAAACTTTAGGTACTATCCCAAAATGTATCACTAAGGTGACAGAAGTTGATTTCGGAGCATCATTTTTGAACAGGAGCTTCAACCGTTTTGTGGCATATGAGAATTCCATAAGCCCCGAACCTGTCGATTTTGGTCAAAAATGAAAATTTCAAAAGTGCCCCAATTTCTGCTTTAAACTTTAGGTACTATCCCAAAATGTATCACTAAGGTGACAGAAGTTGATTTTGGAGCATCATTTTTGAACAGGAGCTTCAACCGTTTTGTGGCATATGAGAAATTCCCTAAGCAGCGGACCTGTCGATTTTGGTCAAAAATGAAAATTTCAAAAGTGCCCCAATTTCTGCTTTAAACTTTAGGTTCTATCCCAAAATGTATCACTAAGGTGACAGAAGTTGATTGCGGAGCATCATTTTTGAACAGGAGCTTCAACCGTTTTGTGGCATATGAGAATTCCATAAGCCCTGGACCTGTCGATTTTGGTCAAAAATGAAAATTTCAAAAGTGCCCCAATTTCTGCTTTAAACTTTAGGTACTATCCCAAAATGTATCACTAAGGTGACAGAAGTTAATTTCGGAGCATCATTTTTGAACAGGAGCTTCAACCGTTTTGTGGCATATGAGAATTCCATAAGCCCCGGACCTGTCGATTTTGGTCAAAAATGAAAATTTCAAAAGTGCCCCAATTTCTGCTTTAAACTTTAGGTACTTTCCCAAAATGTATCACTAAGGTGACAGAAGTTGATTTCGGAGCATCATTTTTGAACAGGAGCTTCAACCATTTTGTGGCATATGAGAAATTCCCTAAGCCCCGGACCTGTCGATTTTGGTCAAAAATGAAAATTTCAAAAGTGCCCCAATTTCTGCTTTAAACTTTAGGTACTATCCCAAAATTTATCACTAAGGTGACAGAAGTTGATTTCGGAGCATCATTTTTGAACAGGAGCTTCAACCGTTTTGTGGCATATGAGAATTCCATAAGCTCCGGACCTGTCGATTTTGGTCAAAAATGAAAATTTCAAAAGTGCCCCAATTTCTGCTTTAAACTTTAGGTACTATCCCAAAATGTATCACTAAGGTGACAGAAGTTGATTTCGGAGCATCATTTTTGAACAGGAGCTTCAACCGTTTTGTGGCATATGAGAATTCCATAAGCCCTGAACCTGTCGATTTTGGTCAAAAATGAAAATTTCAAAAGTGCCCCAATTTCTGCTTTAAACTTTAGGTACTATCCCAAAATGTATCACTAAGGTGACAGAAGTTGATTTTGGAGCATCATTTTTAAACAGGAGCTTCAACCGTTTTGTGGCATATGAGAAATTCCCTAAGCAGCGGACCTGTCGATTTTTGTCAAAAATGAAAATTTCAAAAGTGCCCCAATTTCTGCTTTAAACTTTAGGTTCTATCCCAAAATGTATCACTAAGGTGACAGAAGTTGATTGCGGAGCATCATTTTTGAACAGGAGCTTCAACCGTTTTGTGGCATATGAGAATTCCATAAGCCCTGGACCTGTCGATTTTGGTCAAAAATGAAAATTTCAAAAGTGCCCCAATTTCTGCTTTAAACTTTAGGTACTATCCCAAAATGTATCACTAAGGTGACAGCAGTTGATTTCGGAGCATCATTTTTGAACAGGAGCTTCAATTTTTTGTGGCATATGAGAAATTCCCTAAGCAGCGGACCTGTCGATTTTGGTCAAAAATGAAAATTTCAAAAGTGCCCCAATGTCTGCTTTAAACTTTAGGTACTATCCCAAAATGTATCACTAAGGTGACAGAAGTTGATTTCGGAGCATCATTTTTGAACAGGAGCTTCAACCGTTTTGTGGCATATGAGAATTCCATAAGCCCCGGACCTGTCGATTTTGGTCAAAAATGAAAATTTCAAAAGTGCCCCAATTTCTGCTTTAAACTTTAGGTACTTTCCCAAAATGTATCACTAAGGTGACAGAAGTTGATTTCGGAGCATCATTTTTGAACAGGAGCTTCAACCGTTTTGT
>NW_026968110.1:0-127624 GCF_028390025.1 Pseudophryne corroboree | reverse complement strand
GTTTTGGGGCATATGAGAAATTCCCTAAGCCCCGGACCCATCGATTTTGGTCAAAAATGAAAATTTTAAAAGTGCCCCTATTTCTGCTTTAAACTTTAGTTACCATCCCAAAATGAATCCCTGAGATGAAAAAAGTTGATTTCAGAGCATGATTTGTGAACAGGAGATTCAACGGTTTTGGGGCATATGAGAAATTCCCTAAGCCCCGGACCCATCGATTTTGGTCAAAAATGAAAATTTTAAAAGTGCCCCTATTTCTGCTTTAAACTTTAGTTACCATCCCAAAATGAATCCCTGAGATGAAAAAAGTTGATTTCAGAGCATGATTTTTGAACAGGAGCTTCAACGGTTTTGTGGCATATGAGAAATTCCCTAAGCCCCGGACCCATCGATTCTGGTCAAAAATGAAAATTTTAAAAGTGCCCCTATTTCTGCTTTAAACTTTAGTTACCATCCCAAAATGAATCCCTGAGATGAAAAAAGTTGATTTCGGAGCATGATTTTTGAACAGGAGCTTCAACGGTTTTGTGGCATATGAGAAATTCCCTAAGCCCCGGACCCATCGATTTTGGTCAAAAATGAAAATTTTAAAAGTGCCCCTATTTCTGCTTTAAACTTTAGTTACCATCCCAAAATGTATCCCTGAGATGAAAAAAGTTGATTTCAGAGCATGATTTTTGAACAGGAGCTTCAACGGTTTTGTGGCATATGAGAAATTCCCTAAGCCCTGGACCCATCTATTTTGGTCAAAAATGAAAATTTTAAAAGTGCCCCTATTTCTGCTTTAAACTTTAGTTACCATCCCAAAATGAATCCCTGAGATGAAAAAAGTTGATTTCAGAGCATGATTTTTGAACAGGAGCTTCAACGGTTTTGTGGCATATGAGAAATTCCCTAAGCCCCGGACTCATCGATTTTGGTCAAAAATGAAAATTTTAAAAGTGCCCCTATTTCTGCTTTAAACTTTAGTTACCATCCCAAAATGAATCCCTGAGATGAAAAAAGTTGATTTCGGAGCATGATTTTTGAACAGGAGCTTCAACGGTTTTGCAGCATTTGAGAAATTCCCTAAGCCCTGGACCCATCGATTTTGGTCAAAAATGAAAATTTTAAAAGTGCCCCTATTTCTGCTTTAAACTTTAGTTACCATCCCAAAATGAATCCCTGAGATGAAAAAAGTTGATTTCGGAGCATGATTTTTGAACAGGAGCTTCAACGGTTTTGGGGCATATCAGAAATTCCCTAAGCCCCGAACCCATCAATTTTGGTCAAAAATGAAAATTTTAAAAGTGCCCCTATTTCTGCTTTAAACTTTAGTTACCATCCCAAAATGAATCCCTGAGATGAAAAAAGTTGATTTCAGAGCATGATTTTTGAACAGGAGCTACAACGGTTTTGTGGCATGTGAGAAATTCCCTAAGCCCCGGACCCATCGATTTTGGTCAAAAATGAAAATTTTAAAGGTGCCCCTATTTCTGCTTTAAACTTTAGTTACCATCCCAAAATGAATCCCTGAGATGAAAAAAGTTTATTTCAGAGCATGATTTTTGAACAGGAGCTTCAACGGTTTTGGGGCATATGAGAAATTCCCTAAGCCCCGGACCCATCGATTTTGGTCAAAAATGAAAATTTTAAAAGTGCCCCTATTTCTGCTTTAAACTTTAGTTACCATCCCAAAATGTATCCCTGAGATGAAAAAAGTTGATTTCGGAGCATGATTTTTGAACAGGAGCTTCAACGGTTTTGTGGCATATGAGAAATTCCCTAAGCCCCGGACCCATCGATTTTGGTCAAAAATTAAAATTTTAAAAGTGCCCCTATTTCTGCTTTAAACTTTAGTTACCATCCCAAAATGAATCCCTGAGAGGAAAAAAGTTTATTTCGGAGCATGATTTTTGAACAGGAGCTTCAACGGTTTTGTGGCATATGAGAAATTCCCTAAGCCCCGGACCCATCGATTCTGGTCAAAAATGAAAATTTTAAAAGTGCCCCTATTTCTGCTTTAAACTTTAGTTACCATCCCAAAATGAATCCCTAAGATGAAAAAAGTTGATTTCGGAGCATGATTTTTGAACAGGAGCTTCAACGGTTTTGTGGCATATGAGAAATTCCCTAAGCCCCGGACCCATCGATTTTGGTCTAAAATGAAAATTTTAAAAGTGCCCCTATTTCTGCTTTAAACTTTAGTTACCATCCCAAAATGAATCCCTGAGATGAAAAAAGTTGATTTCAGAGCATGATTTGTGAACAGGAGATTCAACGGTTTTGGGGCATATGAGAAATTCCCTAAGCCCCGGACCCATCGATTTTGGTCAAAAATGAAAATTTTAAAAGTGCCCCTATTTCTGCTTTAAACTTTAGTTACCATCCCAAAATGAATCCCTGAGATGAAAAGAGTTGATTTCAGAGCATGATTTGTGAACAGGAGATTCAACGGTTTTGGGGCATATGAGAAATTCCCTAAGCCCCGGACCCATCGATTTTGGTCAAAAATGAAAATTTTAAAAGTGCCCCTATTTCTGCTTTAAACTTTAGTTACCATCCCAAAATGAATCCCTGAGATGAAAAAAGTTGATTTCGGAGCATGATTTTTGAACAGGAGCTTCAAAGGTTTTGGGGCATATGAGAAATTCCCTAAGCCCCGGACCCATCGATTTTGGTCAAAAATGAAAATTTTAAAAGTGCCCCTATTTCTGCTTTAAACTTTAGTTACCATCCCAAAATGAATCCCTGAGATGAAAAAAGTTGATTTCGGAGCATGATTTTTGAACAGGAGCTTCAACGGTTTTGGGGCATATGAGAAATTCCCGTAGCCCCGGACCCATCGATTTTGGTCAAAAATGAAAATTTTAAAAGTGCCCCTATTTCTGCTTTAAACTTTAGTTACCATCCCAAAATGAATCCCTGAGATGAAAAACGTTGATTTCAGAGCATGATTTGTGAACAGGAGATTCAACGGTTTTGGGGCATATGAGAAATTCCCTAAGCCCCGGACCCATCGATTTTGGTCAAAAATGAAAATTTTAAAAGTGCCCCTATTTCTGCTTTAAACTTTAGTTACCATCCCAAAATGAATCCCTGAGATGAAAAAAGTTGATTTCGGAGCATGATTTTTGAACAGGAGCTTCAACGGTTTTGGGGCATATGAGAAATTCCCTAAGCCCCGGACCCATCGATTTTGGTCAAAAATGAAAATTTTAAAAGTGCCCCTATTTCTGCTTTAAACTTTAGTTACCATCTCCAAATGAATCCCTGAGATGAAAAAAGTTGATTTCGGATCATGATTTTTGAACAGGAGCTTCAACGGTTTTGTGGCATATGAGAAATTCCCTAAGCCCCGGACCCATCGATTTTGGTCAAAAATGAAAATTTTAAAAGTGCCCCTATTTCTGCTTTAAACTTTAGTTACCATCCCAAAATGAATCCCTGAGATGAAAAAAGTTGATTTCGGAGCATGATTTTTGAACAGGAGCTTCAACGGTTTTGGGGCATATGAGAAATTCCCTAAGCCCCGGACCCATCGATTTTGGTCAAAAATGAAAATTTTAAAAGTGCCCCTATTTCTGCTTTAAACTTTAGTTACCATCTCCAAATGAATCCCTGAGATGAAAAAAGTTGATTTCGGATCATGATTTTTGAACAGGAGCTTCAACGGTTTTGTGGCATATGAGAAATTCCCTAAGCCCCGGACCCATCGATTTTGGTCAAAAATGAAAATTTTAAAAGTGCCCCTATTTCTGCTTTAAACTTTAGTTACCATCCCAAAATGAATCCCTGAGAGGAAAAAAGTTTATTTCGGAGCATGATTTTTGAACAGGAGCTTCAACGGTTTTGTGGCATATGAGAAATTCCCTAAGCCCCGGACCCATCGATTCTGGTCAAAAATGAAAATTTTAAAAGTGCCCCTATTTCTGCTTTAAACTTTAGTTACCATCCCAAAATGAATCCCTAAGATGAAAAAAGTTGATTTCGGAGCATGATTTTTGAACAGGAGCTTCAACGGTTTTGTGGCATATGAGAAATTCCCTAAGCCCCGGACCCATCGATTTTGGTCTAAAATGAAAATTTTAAAAGTGCCCCTATTTCTGCTTTAAACTTTAGTTACCATCCCAAAATGAATCCCTGAGATGAAAAAAGTTGATTTCAGAGCATGATTTGTGAACAGGAGATTCAACGGTTTTGGGGCATATGAGAAATTCCCTAAGCCCCGGACCCATCGATTTTGGTCAAAAATGAAAATTTTAAAAGTGCCCCTATTTCTGCTTTAAACTTTAGTTACCATCCCAAAATGAATCCCTGAGAGGAAAAAAGTTGATTTCGGAGCATGATTTTTGAACAGGAGCTTCAAAGGTTTTGGGGCATATGAGAAATTCCCTAAGCCCCGGACCCATCGATTTTGGTCAAAAATGAAAATTTTAAAAGTGCCCCTATTTCTGCTTTAAACTTTAGTTACCATCCCAAAATGAATCCCTGAGATGAAAAAAGTTGATTTCAGAGCATGATTTGTGAACAGGAGATTCAACGGTTTTGGGGCATATGAGAAATTCCCTAAGCCCCGGACCCATCGATTTTGGTCAAAAATGAAAATTTTAAAAGTGCCCCCTATTTCTGCTTTAAACTTTAGTTACCATCCCAAAATGAATCCCTGAGATGAAAAAAGTTGATTTCGGAGCATGATTTTTGAACAGGAGCTTCAACGGTTTTGGGGCATATGAGAAATTCCATAAGCCCCGGACCCATCGATTTTGGTCAAAAATGAAAATTTTAAAAGTGCCCCTATTTCTGCTTTAAACTTTAGTTACCATCCCAAAATGAATCCCAGAGATGAAAAAAGTTGATTTCGGAGCATGATTTTTGAACAGGAGCTTCAACGGTTTTGTGGCATATGAGAAATTCCCTAAGCCCCGGACCCATCGATTTTGGTCAAAAATGAAAATTTTAAAAGTGCCCCTATTTCTGCTTTAAACTTTAGTTACCATCCCAAAATGAATCCCAGAGATGAAAAAAGTTGATTTCGGAGCATGATTTTTGAACAGGAGCTTCAACGGTTTTGTGGCATATGAGAAATTCCCTAAGCCCCGGACCCATCGATTTTGGTCAAAAATGAAAATTTTAAAAGTGCCCCTATTTCTGCTTTAAACTTTAGTTACCATCCAAAAATGAATCCCTGAGATGAAAAAAGTTTATTTCGGAGCATGATTTTTGAACAGGAGCTTCAACGGATTTGGGGCATATGAGAAATTCCCTAAGCCCCGGACCCATCGATTTTGGTCAAAAATGAAAATTTTAAAAGTGCCCCTATTTCTGCTTTAAACTTTAGTTACCATCCCAAAATGAATCCCTGAGATGAAAAAAGTTGATTTCGGAGCATGATTTTTGAACAGGAGCTTCAACGGTTTTGGGGCATATGAGAAATTCCATAAGCCCTGGACCCATCGATTTTGGTCAAAAATGAAAATTTTAAAAGTGCCCCTATTTCTGCTTTAAACTTTAGTTAACATCGCAAAATGAATCCCTGAGATGAAAAAAGTTGATTTTGGAGCATGATTTTTTAACAGGAGCTTCAACGGTAATGGGGCATATGAGAAATTCCATAAGCCCCGGACCCATCGATTTTGGTCAAAAATTTAAATTTTAAAAGTGCCCCTATTTCTGCTTTAAACTTTAGTTACCATCCCAAAATGAATCCCAGAGATGAAAAAAGTTGATTTCGGAGCATGATTTTTGAACAGGAGCTTCAACGGTTTTGTGGCATATGAGAAATTCCCTAAGCCCCGGACCCATCGATTTTGGTCAAAAATGAAAATTTTAAAAGTGCCCCTATTTCTGCTTTAAACTTTAGTTACCATCCCAAAATGAATCCCTGAGAGGAAAAAAGTTGATTTCGGAGCATGATTTTTGAACAGGAGCTTCAAAGGTTTGGGGGCATATGAGAAATTCCCTAAGCCCCGGACCCATCGATTTTGGTCAAAAATGAAAATTTTAAAAGTGCCCCTATTTCTGCTTTAAACTTTAGTTACCATCCCAAAATGAATCCCTGAGAGGAAAAAAGTTGATTTCAGAGCATGATTTGTGAACAGGAGATTCAACGGTTTTGGGGCATATGAGAAATTCCCTAAGCCCCGGACCCATCGATTTTGGTCAAAAATGAAAATTTTAAAAGTGCCCCCTATTTCTGCTTTAAACTTTAGTTACCATCCCAAAATGAATCCCTGAGATGAAAAAAGTTGATTTCGGAGCATGATTTTTGAACAGGAGCTTCAACGGTTTTGGGGCATATGAGAAATTCCATAAGCCCCGGACCCATCGATTTTGGTCAAAAATGAAAATTTTAAAAGTGCCCCTATTTCTGCTTTAAACTTTAGTTACCATCCCAAAATGAATCCCAGAGATGAAAAAAGTTGATTTCGGAGCATGATTTTTGAACAGGAGCTTCAACGGTTTTGTGGCATATGAGAAATTCCCTAAGCCCCGGACCCATCGATTTTGGTCAAAAATGAAAATTTTAAAAGTGCCCCTATTTCTGCTTTAAACTTTAGTTACCATCCCAAAATGAATCCCAGAGATGAAAAAAGTTGATTTCGGAGCATGATTTTTGAACAGGAGCTTCAACGGTTTTGTGGCATATGAGAAATTCCCTAAGCCCCGGACCCATTGATTTTGGTCAAAAATGAAAATTTTAAAAGTGCCCCTATTTCTGCTTTAAACTTTAGTTACCATCCAAAAATGAATCCCTGAGATGAAAAAAGTTTATTTCGGAGCATGATTTTAGAACAGGAGCTTCAACGGATTTGGGGCATATGAGAAATTCCCTAAGCCCCGGACCCATCGATTTTGGTCAAAAATGAAAATTTTAAAAGTGCCCCTATTTCTGCTTTAAACTTTAGTTACCATCCCAAAATGAATCCCTGAGATGAAAAAAGTTGATTTCGGAGCATGATTTTTGAACAGGAGCTTCAACGGTTTTGGGGCATATGAGAAATTCCATAAGCCCTGGACCCATCGATTTTGGTCAAAAATGAAAATTTTAAAAGTGCCCCTATTTCTGCTTTAAACTTTAGTTACCATCCCAAAATGAATCCCTGAGATGAAAAAAGTTGATTTTGGAGCATGATTTTTTAACAGGAGCTTCAACGGTAATGGGGCATATGAGAAATTCCATAAGCCCCGGACCCATCGATTTTGGTCAAAAATTTAAATTTTAAAAGTGCCCCTATTTCTGCTTTAAACTTTAGTTACCATCCCAAAATGAATCCCAGAGATGAAAAAAGTTGATTTCGGAGCATGATTTTTGAACAGGAGCTTCAACGGTTTTGTGGCATATGAGAAATTCCCTAAGCCCCGGACCCATCGATTTTGGTCAAAAATGAAAATTTTAAAAGTGCCCCTATTTCTGCTTTAAACTTTAGTTACCATCCAAAAATGAATCCCTGAGATGAAAAAAGTTGATTTCGGAGCATGATTTTTGAACAGGAGCTTCAACGGATTTGGGGCATATGAGAAATTCCCTAAGCCCCGGACCCATCGATTTTGGTCAAAAATGAAAATTTTAAAAGTGCCCCTATTTCTGCTTTAAACTTTAGTTACCATCCCAAAATGAATCCCTGAGATGAAAAAAGTTGATTTCGGAGCATGATTTTTGAACAGGAGCTTCAACGGTTTTGGGGCATATGAGAAATTCCATAAGCCCCGGACCCATCGATTTTGGTCAAAAATGAAAATTTTAAAAGTGCCCCTATTTCTGCTTTAAACTTTAGTTACCATCCCAAAATGAATCCCTGAGATGAAAAAAGTTGATTTCGGAGCATGACTTCTTAACAGGAGCTTCAACGGTTTTGGGGCATATGAGAAATTCCATAAGCCCCGGACCCATCGATTTTGGTCAAAAATGAAAATTTTAAAAGTGCCCCTATTTCTGCTTTAAACTTTAGTTACCATCCCAAAATGAATCCCTGAGATGAAAAAAGTTGATTTCGGAGCATGATTTTTGAACAGGAGCTTCAACGGTTTTGTGGCATATGAGAAATTCCCTAAGCCCCGGACCCATCGATTTTGGTCTAAAATGAAAATTTTAAAAGTGCCCCTATTTCTGCTTTAAACTTTAGTTACCATCCCAAAATGAATCCCTGAGATGAAAAAAGTTGATTTCAGAGCATGATTTTTGAACAGGAGCTTCAACGGTTTTGTGGCATATGAGAAATTCCCTAAGCCCCGGACCCATCAATTTTGGTCTAAAATGAAAATGTTAAAAGTGCCCCTATTTCTGCTTTAAACTTTAGTTACCATCCCAAAATGAATCCCTGAGATGAAAAAAGTTGATTTCGGAGCATGATTTTTGAACAGGAGCTTCAACGGTTTTGGGGCATATGAGAAATTCCCTAAGCCCCGGACCCATCGATTTTGGTCAAAAATGAAAATTTTAAAAGTGCCCCTATTTCTGCTTTAAACTTTAGTTACCATCCCAAAATGAATCCCTGAGATGAAAAAAGTTGATTTCGGAGCATCATTTTTGAACAGGAGCTTCAACGGTTTTGTGGCATATGAGAAATTCCCTAAGCCCCGGACCCATCGATTTTGGTCTAAAATGAAAATGTTAAAAGTGCCCCTATTTCTGCTTTAAACTTTAGTTACCATCCCAAAATAAATCCCTGAGATGAAAAAAGTTTATTTCAGAGCATGATTTTTGAACAGGAGCTTCAACGGTTTTGTGGCATATGAGAAATTCCCTAAGCCCCGGACCCATCGATTTTGGTCAAAAATGAAAATTTTAAAAGTGCCCCTATTTCTGCTTTAAACTTTAGTTACCATCCCAAAATGAATCCCTGAGATGAAAAAAGTTGATTTCGGAGCATGATTTTTGAACAGGAGCTTCAACGGTTTTGGGGCATATGAGAAATTCCCTAAGCCCCGGACCCATCGATTTTGGTCAAAAATGAAAATTTTAAAAGTGCCCCTATTTCTGCTTTAAACTTTAGTTACCATCCCAAAATGAATCCCTGAGATGAAAAAAGTTGATTTCGGAGCATGATTTTTGAACAGGAGCTTCAACGGTTTTGGGGCATATGAGAAATTCCCTAAGCCCCGGACCCATCGATTTTGGTCAAAAATGAAAATGTTAAAAGTGCCCCTATTTCTGCTTTAAACTTTAGTTACCATTCCAAAATGAATCCCTGAGATGAAAAAAGTTGATTTCGGAGCATAATTTTTGAACAGGAGCTTCAACGGTTTTGGGGCATATGAGAAATTCCCTAAGCCCCGGACCCATCAATTTTGGTCTAAAATGAAAATGTTAAAAGTGCCCCTATTTCTGCTTTAAACTTTAGTTACCATTCCAAAATGAATCCCTGAGATGAAAAAAGTTGATTTCGGAGCATAATTTTTGAACAGGAGCTTCAACGGTTTTGGGGCATATGAGAAATTCCCTAAGCCCCGGACCCATCGATTTTGGTCAAAAATGAAAATTTTAAAAGTGCCCCTATTTCTGCTTTAAACTTTAGTTACCATCCCAAAATGAATCCCTGAGATGAAAAAAGTTGATTTCGGAGCATGATTTTTGAACAGGAGCTTCAACGGTTTTGTGGCATATGAGAAATTCCCTAAGCCCCGGACCCATCGATTTTGGTCTAAAATGAAAATGTTAAAAGTGCCCCTATTTCTGCTTTAAACTTTAGTTACCATCCCAAAATAAATCCCTGAGATGAAAAAAGTTTATTTCAGAGCATGATTTTTGAACAGGAGCTTCAACGGTTTTGTGGCATATGAGAAATTCCCTAAGCCCCGGACCCATCGATTTTGGTCTAAAATGAAAATGTTAAAAGTGCCCCTATTTCTGCTTTAAACTTTAGTTACCATCCCAAAATAAATCCCTGAGATGAAAAAAGTTGATTTCAGAGCATGATTTTTGAACAGGAGCTTCAACTGTTTTGTGGCATATGAGAAATTCCCTAAGCCCCGAACCCATCGATTTTGGTCAAAAATGAAAATTTTAAAAGTGCCCCTATTTCTGCTTTAAACTTTAGTTACCATCCCAAAATCAATCCCTGAGATGAAAAAAGTTGATTTCGGAGCATGATTTTTGAACAGGAGCTTCAACGGTTTTGTGGCATATGAGAAATTCCCTAAGCCCCGGACCCATCGATTTTGGTCAAAAATGAAAATTTTAAAAGAGCCCCTATTTCTGCTTTAAACTTTAGTTACCATCCCAAAATGAATCCCTGAGATGAAAAAAGTTGATTTCGGAGCATGATTTTTGAACAGGAGCTTCAACGGATTTGGGGAATATGAGAAATTCCCTAAGCCCCGGACCCATCGATTTTGGTCAAAAATGAAAATTTTAAAAGTTCCCCCTATTTCTGCTTTAAACTTTAGTTACCATCCCAAAATGAATCCCTGAGATGAAAAAAGTTGATTTCGGAGTATGATTTTTGAACAGGAGCTTCAACGGTTTTGGGGCATATGAGAAATTCCCTAAGCCCCGGACCCATCGATTTTGGTCAAAAATGAAAATTTTAAAAGTGCCCCTATTTCTGCTTTAAACTTTAGTTACCATCCCAAAATGAATCCCTGAGATGAAAAAAGTTGATTTCGGAGCATGATTTTTAAAACAGGAGCTTCAACGGTTTTGGGGCATATGAGAAATTCCCTAAGCCCCGGACCCATCGATTTTGGTCAAAAATGAAAATTTTACAAGTGCCCCTATTTCTGCTTTAAACTTTAGTTACCATCCCAAAATGAATCCCAGAGATGAAAAAAGTTGATTTCGGAGCATGATTTTTGAACAGGAGCTTCAACGGTTTTGTGGCATATGAGAAATTCCCTAAGCCCCGGACCCATCGATTTTGGTCAAAAATGAAAATTTTAAAAGTGCCCCTATTTCTGCTTTAAACTTTAGTTACCATCCCAAAATGAATCCCAGAGATGAAAAAAGTTGATTTCGGAGCATGATTTTTGAACAGGAGCTTCAACGGTTTTGTGGCATATGAGAAATTCCCTAAGCCCCGGACCCATCGATTTTGGTCAAAAATGAAAATTTTAAAAGTGCCCCTATTTCTGCTTTAAACTTTAGTTACCATCCAAAAATGAATCCCTGAGATGAAAAAAGTTTATTTCGGAGCATGATTTTTGAACAGGAGCTTCAACGGATTTGGGGCATATGAGAAATTCCCTAAGCCCCGGACCCATCGATTTTGGTCAAAAATGAAAATTTTAAAAGTGCCCCTATTTCTGCTTTAAACTTTAGTTACCATCCCAAAATGAATCCCTGAGATGAAAAAAGTTGATTTCGGAGCATGATTTTTGAACAGGAGCTTCAACGGTTTTGGGGCATATGAGAAATTCCATAAGCCCTGGACCCATCGATTTTGGTCAAAAATGAAAATTTTAAAAGTGCCCCTATTTCTGCTTTAAACTTTAGTTACCATCCCAAAATGAATCCCTGAGATGAAAAAAGTTGATTTTGGAGCATGATTTTTTAACAGGAGCTTCAACGGTAATGGGGCATATGAGAAATTCCATAAGCCCCGGACCCATCGATTTTGGTCAAAAATTAAAATTTTAAAAGTGCCCCTATTTCTGCTTTAAACTTTAGTTACCATCCCAAAATGAATCCCTGAGATGAAAAAAGTTGATTTCAGAGCATGATGTTTGAACAGGAGCTTCAACGGTTTTGTGGCATATGAGAAATTCCCTAAGCCCCGGACCCATCGATTTTGGTCAAAAATGAAAATTTTAAAAGTGCCCCTATTTCTGCTTTAAACTTTAGTTACCATCCCAAAATAAATCCCTGAGATGAAAAAAGTTGATTTCAGAGCATGATTTTTGAACAGGAGCTTCAACGGTTTTGTGGCATATGATAAATTCCCTAAGCCCCGGACCCATCGATTTTGGTCAAAAATGAAAATTTTAAAAGTGCCCCTATTTCTGCTTTAAACTTTAGTTACCATCCCAAAATGAATCCCTGAGATGAAAAAAGTTGATTTCGGAGCATGATTTTTGAACAGGAGCTTCAACGGTTTTGGGGCATATGAGAAATTCCCTAAGCCCCGGACCCATCGATTTTGGTCAAAAATGAAAATTTTAAAAGTGCCCCTATTTCTGCTTTAAACTTTAGTTACCATCCCAAAATGAATCCCTGAGATGAAAAAAGTTGATTTCGGAGCATGATTTTTGAACAGGAGCTTCAACGGTTTTGTGGCATATGAGAAATTCCCTAAGCCCCGGACCCATCGATTTTGGTCTAAAATGAAAATTTTAAAAGTACCCCTATTTCTGCTTTAAACTTTAGTTACCATCCCAAAATGAATCCCTGAGATAAAAAAAGTTGATTTCAGAGCATGATTTTTGAACAGGAGCTTCAACGGTTTTGTGGCATATGAGAAATTCCCTAAGCCCCGGACCCATCGATTTTGGTCTAAAATGAAAATGTTAAAAGTGCCCCTATTTCTGCTTTAAACTTTAGTTACCATCCCAAAATAAATCCCTGAGATGAAAAAAGTTTATTTCGGAGCATGATTTTTGAACAGGAGCTTCAACGGTTTTGGGGCATATGAGAAATTCCCTAAGCCCCGGACCCATCGATTTTGGTCTAAAATGAAAATGTTAAAAGTGCCCCTATTTCTGCTTTAAACTTTAGTTACCATTCCAAAATAAATCCCTGAGATGAAAAAAGTTGATTTCAGAGCATGATTTTTGAACAGGAGCTTCAACTGTTTTGTGGCATATGAGAAATTCCCTAAGCCCCGAACCCATCGATTTTGGTCAAAAATGAAAATTTTAAAAGTGCCCCTATTTCTGCTTTAAACTTTAGTTACCATCCCAAAATCAATCCCTGAGATGAAAAAAGTTGATTTCGGAGCATGATTTTTGAACAGGAGCTTCAACGGTTTTGTGGCATATGAGAAATTCCCTAAGCCCCGGACCCATCGATTTTGGTCAAAAATGAAAATTTTAAAAGAGCCCCTATTTCTGCTTTAAACTTTAGTTACCATCCCAAAATGAATCCCTGAGATGAAAAAAGTTGATTTTGGAGTATGATTTTTGAACAGGAGCTTCAACGGTTTTGTGGCATATGAGAAATTCCCTAAGCCCCGGAACCATCGATTTTGGTCAAAAATGAAAATTTTAAAGGTGCCCCTATTTCTGCTTTAAACTTTAGTTACCATCCCAAAATGAATCCCTGAGATGAAAAAAGTTGATTTCAGAGCATGATTTTTGAACAGGAGCTTCAACTGTTTTGTGGCATATGAGAAATTCCCTAAGCCCCGGACCCATCGATTTTGGTCAAAAATGAAAATTTTAAAAGTGCCCCTATTTCTGCTTTAAACTTTAGTTACCATCCCAAAATGAATCCCGTAGATGAAAAAAGTTGATTTCGGAGCATGATTTTTGAACAGGAGCTTCAACGGTTTTGTGGCATATGAGAAATTCCCTAAGCCCCGGACCCATCGATTTTGGTCAAAAATGAAAATTTTAAAAGTGCCCCTATTTCTGCTTTAAACTTTAGTTACCATCCCAAAATGAATCCCGTAGATGAAAAAAGTTGATTTCGGAGCATGATTTTTGAACAGGAGCTTCAACGGTTTTGTGGCATATGAGAAATTCCCTAAGCCCCGGACCCATCGATTTTGGTCAAAAATGAAAATTTTAAAAGTGCCCCTATTTCTGCTTTAAACTTTAGTTACCATCCCAAAATGAATCCCTGAGATGAAAAAAGTTGATTTCGGAGCATGATTTTTGAACAGGAGCTTCAACGGTTTTGGGGCATATGAGAAATTCCCTAAGCCCCGGACCCATCGATTTTGGTCAAAAATGAAAATTTTAAAAGTGCCCCTATTTCTGCTTTAAACTTTAGTTACCATCCCAAAATGAATCCCTGAGATGAAAAAAGTTGATTTCGGAGCATGATTTTTGAACAGGAGCTTTTAACGGTTTTGTGGCATATGAGAAACTCCCTAAGCCCCGGACCCATCGATTTTGGTCAAAAATGAAAATTTTAAAAGTGCCCCTATTTCTGCTTTAAACTTTAGTTACCATCCCAAAATGAATCCCTGAGATGAAAAAAGTTGATTTCGGAGCATGATTTTTGAACAGGAGCTTCAACGGTTTTGGGGCATATGAGAAATTCCATAATCCCCGGACCCATCGATTTTGGTCAAAAATGAAAATTTTAAAAGTGCCCCTATTTCTGCTTTAAACTTTAGTTACCATTCCAAAATGAATCCCTGAGATGAAAAAAGTTGATTTCGGAGCATGATTTTTGAACAGGAGCTTCAACGGTTTTGGGGCATATGAGAAATTCCCTAAGCCCCGGACCCATCGATTTTGGTCAAAAATGAAAATTTTAAAAGTGCCCCTATTTCTGCTTTAAACTTTAGTTACCATCCCAAAATGAATCCCTGAGATGAAAAAAGTTGATTTCGAAGCATGATTTTTGAACAGGAGCTTCAACGGTTTTGTGGCATATGAGAAATTCCCTAAGCCCCGGACCCATCGATTTTGGTCTAAAATGAAAATGTTAAAAGTGCCCCTATTTCTGCTTTAAACTTTAGTTACCATCCCAAAATAAATCCCTGAGATGAAAAAAGTTTATTTCAGAGCATGATTTTTGAACAGGAGCTTCAACGGTTTTGTGGCATATGAGAAATTCCCTAAGCCCCGGACCCATCGATTTTGGTCAAAAATGAAAATTTTAAAAGTGCCCCTATTTCTGCTTTAAACTTTAGTTACCATCCCAAAATGAATCCCTGAGATGAAAAAAGTTGATTTCGGAGCATGATTTTTGAACAGGAGCTTCAACGGTTTTGGGGCATATGAGAAATTCCCTAAGCCCCGGACCCATCGATTTTGGTCAAAAATGAAAATTTTAAAAGTGCCCCTATTTCTGCTTTAAACTTTAGTTACCATCCCAAAATGAATCCCTGAGATGAAAAAAGTTGATTTCGGAGCATGATTTTTGAACAGGAGCTTCAACGGTTTTGGGGCATATGAGAAATTCCCTAAGCCCCGGACCCATCGATTTTGGTCAAAAATGAAAATGTTAAAAGTGCCCCTATTTCTGCTTTAAACTTTAGTTACCATCCCAAAATGTATCCCTGAGATGAAAAAAGTTGATTTCAGAGCATGATTTTTGAACAGGAGCTTCAACGGTTTTGTGGCATATGAGAAATTCCCTAAGCCCTGGACCCATCGATTTTGGTCAAAAATGAAAATTTTAAAAGTGCCCCTATTTCTGCTTTAAACTTTAGTTACCATCCCAAAATGAATCCCTGAGATGAAAAAAGTTGATTTCAGAGCATGATTTTTGAACAGGAGCTTCAACGGTTTTGGGGCATATGAGAAATTCCCTAAGCCCCGGACCCATCGATTCTGGTCAAAAATGAAAATTTTAAAAGTGCCCCTATTTCTGCTTTAAACTTTAGTTACCATCCCAAAATGAATCCCTGAGATGAAAAAAGTTGATTTCGGACAAGATTTTTGAACAGGAGATTCAACGGTTTTGTGGCATATGAGAAATTCCCTGAGCACCGGACCCATCGATTTTGGTCAAAAATAAAAATTTTAAAAGTGCCCCTATTTCTGCTTTAAACTTTAGTTACCGTCCCAAAATGAATACCTGAGATGAAAAAAGTTGATTTCGGAGCATGATTTTTGAACAGGAGCTTCAACGGTTTTGGGGCATATGAGAAATTCCCTGAGCCCCAGACCCATCGATTTTAGTCAAAAATGAAAATTGTAAAAGTGCCCCTATTTCTGCTTTAAACTTTAGTTACCATCACAAAATGAATCCCTGAGATGAAAAAAGTTGATTTCGGAGCATGATTTTTGAACAGGAGCTTCAACGGTTTTGGGGCATATGAGAAATTCCCTAAGCCCCGGACCCATCGATTTTGGTCAAAAATGAAAATTTTAAAAGTGCCCCTATTTCTGCTTTAAACTTTAGTTACCATCCCAAAATGAATCCCTAAGATGAAAAAAGTTGATTTCGGAGCATGATTTTTGAACAGGAGCTTCAACGGTTTTGTGGCATATGAGAAATTCCCTAAGCCCCGGACCCATCGATTTTGGTCTAAAATGAAAATTTTAAAAGTGCCCCTATTTCTGCTTTAAACTTTAGTTACCATCCCAAAATGAATCCCTGAGATGAAAAAAGTTGATTTCAGAGCATGATTTGTGAACAGGAGATTCAACGGTTTTGGGGCATATGAGAAATTCCCTAAGCCCCGGACCCATCGATTTTGGTCAAAAATGAAAATTTTAAAAGTGCCCCTATTTCTGCTTTAAACTTTAGTTACCATCCCAAAATGAATCCCTGAGATGAAAAAAGTTGATTTCGGAGCATGATTTTTGAACAGGAGCTTCAACGGTTTTGTGGCATATGAGAAATTCCCTAAGCCCTGGACCCATCGATTTTGGTCAAATATGAAAATTTTAAAAGTGCCCCTATTTCTGCTTTAAACTTTAGTTACCATCCCAAAATGTATCCCTGAGATGAAAAAAGTTGATTTCAGAGCATGATTTTTGAACAGGAGCTTCAACGGTTTTGGGGCATATGAGAAATTCCATAAGCCCCGGACCCATCGATTTTGGTCAAAAATGAAAATTTTAAAAGTGCCCCTATTTCTGCTTTAAACTTTAGTTACCATTCCAAAATGAATCCCTGAGATGAAAAAAGTTGATTTCGGAGCATGATTTTTGAACAGGAGCTTCAACGGTTTTGGGGCATATGAGAAATTCCCTAAGCCCCGGACCCATCGATTTTGGTCAAAAATGAAAATTTTAAAAGTGCCCCTATTTCTGCTTTAAACTTTAGTTACCATCCCAAAATGAATCCCTGAGATGAAAAAAGTTGATTTCGAAGCATGATTTTTGAACAGGAGCTTCAACGGTTTTGTGGCATATGAGAAATTCCCTAAGCCCCGGACCCATCGATTTTGGTCTAAAATGAAAATGTTAAAAGTGCCCCTATTTCTGCTTTAAACTTTAGTTACCATCCCAAAATAAATCCCTGAGATGAAAAAAGTTTATTTCAGAGCATGATTTTTGAACAGGAGCTTCAACGGTTTTGTGGCATATGAGAAATTCCCTAAGCCCCGGACCCATCGATTTTGGTCAAAAATGAAAATTTTAAAAGTGCCCCTATTTCTGCTTTAAACTTTAGTTACCATCCCAAAATGAATCCCTGAGATGAAAAAAGTTGATTTCGGAGCATGATTTTTGAACAGGAGCTTCAACGGTTTTGGGGCATATGAGAAATTCCCTAAGCCCCGGACCCATCGATTTTGGTCAAAAATGAAAATGTTAAAAGTGCCCCTATTTCTGCTTTAAACTTTAGTTACCATCCCAAAATGTATCCCTGAGATGAAAAAAGTTGATTTCAGAGCATGATTTTTGAACAGGAGCTTCAACGGTTTTGTGGCATATGAGAAATTCCCTAAGCCCTGGACCCATCGATTTTGGTCAAAAATGAAAATTTTAAAAGTGCCCCTATTTCTGCTTTAAACTTTAGTTACCATCCCAAAATGAATCCCTGAGATGAAAAAAGTTGATTTCAGAGCATGATTTTTGAACAGGAGCTTCAACGGTTTTGGGGCATATGAGAAATTCCCTAAGCCCCGGACCCATCGATTCTGGTCAAAAATGAAAATTTTAAAAGTGCCCCTATTTCTGCTTTAAACTTTAGTTACCATCCCAAAATGAATCCCTGAGATGAAAAAAGTTGATTTCGGACAAGATTTTTGAACAGGAGATTCAACGGTTTTGTGGCATATGAGAAATTCCCTGAGCACCGGACCCATCGATTTTGGTCAAAAATAAAAATTTTAAAAGTGCCCCTATTTCTGCTTTAAACTTTAGTTACCATCCCAAAATGAATCCCTGAGATGAAAAAAGTTGATTTCGGAGCATGATTTTTGAACAGGAGCTTCAACGGTTTTGGGGCATATGAGAAATTCCCTGAGCCCCAGACCCATCGATTTTAGTCAAAAATGAAAATTGTAAAAGTGCCCCTATTTCTGCTTTAAACTTTAGTTACCATCACAAAATGAATCCCTGAGATGAAAAAAGTTGATTTCGGAGCATGATTTTTGAACAGGAGCTTCAACGGTTTTGGGGCATATGAGAAATTCCCTAAGCCCCGGACCCATCGATTTTGGTCAAAAATGAAAATTTTAAAAGTGCCCCTATTTCTGCTTTAAACTTTAGTTACCATCCCAAAATGAATCCCTAAGATGAAAAAAGTTGATTTCGGAGCATGATTTTTGAACAGGAGCTTCAACGGTTTTGTGGCATATGAGAAATTCCCTAAGCCCCGGACCCATCGATTTTGGTCTAAAATGAAAATTTTAAAAGTGCCCCTATTTCTGCTTTAAACTTTAGTTACCATCCCAAAATGAATCCCTGAGATGAAAAAAGTTGATTTCAGAGCATGATTTGTGAACAGGAGATTCAACGGTTTTGGGGCATATGAGAAATTCCCTAAGCCCCGGACCCATCGATTTTGGTCAAAAATGAAAATTTTAAAAGTGCCCCTATTTCTGCTTTAAACTTTAGTTACCATCCCAAAATGAATCCCTGAGATGAAAAAAGTTGATTTCGGAGCATGATTTTTGAACAGGAGCTTCAACGGTTTTGTGGCATATGAGAAATTCCCTAAGCCCTGGACCCATCGATTTTGGTCAAATATGAAAATTTTAAAAGTGCCCCTATTTCTGCTTTAAACTTTAGTTACCATCCCAAAATGTATCCCTGAGATGAAAAAAGTTGTTTCAGAGCATGATTTTTGAACAGGAGCTTCAACGGTTTTGTGGCATATGAGAAATTCCCTAAGCCCTGGACCCATCGATTTTGGTCAAAAATGAAAATTTTAAAAGTGCCCCTATTTCTGCTTTAAACTTTAGTTACCATCCCAAAATGAATCCCTGAGATGAAAAAAGTTGATTTCAGAGCATGATTTTTGAACAGGAGCTTCAACGGTTTTGTGGCATATGAGAAATTCCCTAAGCCCCGGACTCATCGATTTTGGTCAAAAATGAAAATTTTAAAAGTGCCCCTATTTCTGCTTTAAACTTTAGTTACCATCCCAAAATGAATCCCTGAGATGTTAAAAAGTTGATTTCGGAGCATGATTTTTGAACAGGAGCTTCAACGGTTTTGGGGCATATGAGAAATTCCCTAAGCCCCGGACCCATCGATTCTGGTCAAAAATGAAAATTTTAAAAGTGCCCCTATTTCTGCTTTAAACTTTAGTTACCATCCCAAAATGAATCCCTGAGATGAAAAAAGTTGATTTCGGACATGATTTTTGAACAGGAGATTCAACGGTTTTGTGGCATATGAGAAATTCCCTGAGCACCGGACCCATCGATTTTGGTCAAAAATAAAAATTTTAAAAGTGCCCCTATTTCTGCTTTAAACTTTAGTTACCGTCCCAAAATGAATACCTGAGATGAAAAAAGTTGATTTCGGAGCATGATTTTTGAACAGGAGCTTCAACGGTTTTGGGGCATATGAGAAATTCCCTGAGCCCCAGACCCATCGATTTTAGTCAAAAATGAAAATTGTAAAAGTGCCCCTATTTCTGCTTTAAACTTTAGTTACCATCCCAAAATGAATCCCTGAGATGAAAAAAGTTGATTTCGGAGCATGATTTTTGAACAGGAGCTTCAACGGTTTTGGGGCATATGAGAAATTCCCTAAGCCCCGGACCCATCGATTTTGGTCAAAAATGAAAATTTTAAAAGTGCCCCTATTTCTGCTTTAAACTTTAGTTACCATCCCAAAATGAATCCCTAAGATGAAAAAAGTTGATTTCGGAGCATGATTTTTGAACAGGAGCTTCAACGGTTTTGTGGCATATGAGAAATTCCCTAAGCCCCGGACCCATCGATTTTGGTCTAAAATGAAAATTTTAAAAGTGCCCCTATTTCTGCTTTAAACTTTAGTTACCATCCCAAAATGAATCCCTGAGATGAAAAAAGTTGATTTCAGAGCATGATTTGTGAACAGGAGATTCAACGGTTTTGGGGCATATGAGAAATTCCCTAAGCCCCGGACCCATCGATTTTGGTCAAAAATGAAAATTTTAAAAGTGCCCCTATTTCTGCTTTAAACTTTAGTTACCATCCCAAAATGAATCCCTGAGATGAAAAAAGTTGATTTCAGAGCATGATTTGTGAACAGGAGATTCAACGGTTTTGGGGCATATGAGAAATTCCCTAAGCCCCGGACCCATCGATTTTGGTCAAAAATGAAAATTTTAAAAGTGCCCCTATTTCTGCTTTAAACTTTAGTTACCATCCCAAAATGAATCCCTGAGATGAAAAAAGTTGATTTCGGAGCATGATTTTTGAACAGGAGCTTCAAAGGTTTTGGGGCATATGAGAAATTCCTTAAGCCCCGGACCCATCGATTTTGGTCAAAAATGAAAATTTTAAAAGTGCCCCTATTTCTGCTTTAAACTTTAGTTACCATCCCAAAATGAATCCCTGAGATGAAAAAAGTTGATTTCGGAGCATGATTTTTGAACAGGAGCTTCAACGGTTTTGGGGCATATGAGAAATTCCCTAAGCCCCGGACCCATCGATTTTGGTCAAAAATGAAAATTTTAAAAGTGCCCCTATTTCTGCTTTAAACTTTAGTTACCATCCCAAAATGAATCCCTGAGATGAAAAAAGTTGATTTCAGAGCATGATTTGTGAACAGGAGATTCAACGGTTTTGGGGCATATGAGAAATTCCCTAAGCCCCGGACCCATCGATTTTGGTCAAAAATGAAAATTTTAAAAGTGCCCCTATTTCTGCTTTAAACTTTAGTTACCATCCCAAAATGAATCCCTGAGAGGAAAAAAGTTGATTTCGGACATGATTTTTGAACAGGAGCTTCAACGGTTTTGTGGCATATGAGAAATTCCCTGAGCACCGGACCCATCGATTTTGGTCAAAAATGAAAATTTTAAAAGTGCCCCTATTTCTGCTTTAAACTTTAGTTACCATCCCAAAATGAATCCCTGAGATGAAAAAAGTTGATTTCGGAGCATGATTTTTGAACAGGAGCTTCAAAGGTTTTGGGGCATATGAGAAATTCCCTAAGCCCCGGACCCATCGATTTTGGTCAAATTTGAAAATTTTAAAAGTGCCCCTATTTCTGCTTTAAACTTTAGTTACCATCCCAAAATGAATCCCTGAGATGAAAAAAGTTGATTTCGGAGCATGATTTTTGAACAGGAGCTTCAACGGTTTTGGGGCATATGAGAAATTCCCTAAGCCCCGGACCCATCGATTTTGGTCAAAAATGAAAATGTTAAAAGTGCCCCTATTTCTGCTTTAAACTTTAGTTGCCATCCCAAAATGAATCCCTGAGATGAAAAAAGTTGATTTCAGAGCATGATTTGTGAACAGGAGCTTCAACGGTTTTGGGGCATATGAGAAATTCCCTAAGCCCCGGACCCATCGATTTTGGTCAAAAATGAAAATTTTAAAAGTGCCCCTATTTCTGCTTTAAACTTTAGTTACCGTCCCAAAATGAATACCTGAGATGAAAAAAGTTGATTTCGGAGCATGATTTTTGAACAGGAGCTTCAACGGTTTTGGGGCATATGAGAAATTCCCTAAGCCCCGGACACATCGATTTTGGTCAAAAATGAAAATTTTAAAAGTGCCCCTATTTCTGCTTTAAACTTTAGTTACCATCTCCAAATGAATCCCTGAGATGAAAAAAGTTGATTTCGGATCATGATTTTTGAACAGGAGCTTCAACGGTTTTGTGGCATTTGAGAAATTCCCTAAGCCCCGGACCCATCGATTTTGGTCAAAAATGAAAATTTTAAAAGTGCCCCTATTTCTGCTTTAAACTTTAGTTACCATCCAAAAATGAATCCCTGAGATGAAAAAAGTTGATTTCGGAGCATGATTTTTGAACAGGAGCTTCAACGGTTTTGGGGCATATGAGAAATTCCCTAAGCCCCGGACCCATCGATTTTGGTCAAAAATGAAAATGTTAAAAGTGCCCCTATTTCTGCTTTAAACTTTAGTTGCCATCCCAAAATGAATCCCTGAGATGAAAAAAGTTGATTTCAGAGCATGATTTGTGAACAGGAGCTTCAACGGTTTTGGGGCATATGAGAAATTCCCTAAGCCCCGGACCCATCGATTTTGGTCAAAAATGAAAATTTTAAAAGTGCCCCTATTTCTGCTTTAAACTTTAGTTACCGTCCCAAAATGAATACCTGAGATGAAAAAAGTTGATTTCGGAGCATGATTTTTGAACAGGAGCTTCAACGGTTTTGGGGCATATGAGAAATTCCCTAAGCCCCGGACCCATCGATTTTGGTCAAATTTGAAAATTTTAAAAGTGCCCCTATTTCTGCTTTAAACTTTAGTTACCATCCCAAAATGAATCCCTGAGATGAAAAAAGTTGATTTCGGAGCATGATTTTTGAACAGGAGCTTCAACGGTTTTGGGGCATATGAGAAATTCCCTAAGCCCCGGACCCATCGATTTTGGTCAAAAATGAAAATGTTAAAAGTGCCCCTATTTCTGCTTTAAACTTTAGTTGCCATCCCAAAATGAATCCCTGAGATGAAAAAAGTTGATTTCAGAGCATGATTTGTGAACAGGAGCTTCAACGGTTTTGGGGCATATGAGAAATTCCCTAAGCCCCGGACCCATCGATTTTGGTCAAAAATGAAAATTTTAAAAGTGCCCCTATTTCTGCTTTAAACTTTAGTTACCGTCCCAAAATGAATACCTGAGATGAAAAAAGTTGATTTCGGAGCATGATTTTTGAACAGGAGCTTCAACGGTTTTGGGGCATATGAGAAATTCCCTAAGCCCCGGACACATCGATTTTGGTCAAAAATGAAAATTTTAAAAGTGCCCCTATTTCTGCTTTAAACTTTAGTTACCATCTCCAAATGAATCCCTGAGATGAAAAAAGTTGATTTCGGATCATGATTTTTGAACAGGAGCTTCAACGGTTTTGTGGCATTTGAGAAATTCCCTAAGCCCCGGACCCATCGATTTTGGTCAAAAATGAAAATTTTAAAAGTGCCCCTATTTCTGCTTTAAACTTTAGTTACCATCCCAAAATGAATCCCTGAGATGAAAAAAGTTGATTTTGGACATGATTTTTGAACAGGAGCTTCAACGGTTTTGTGGCATATGAGAAATTCCCTGAGCACCGGACCCATCGATTTTGGTCAAAAATAAAAATTTTAAAAGTGCCCCTATTTCTGCTTTAAACTTTAGTTACCGTCCCAAAATGAATACCTCAGATGAAAAAAGTTGATTTCGGAGCATGATTTTTGAACAGGAGCTTCAACGGTTTTGGGGCATATGAGAAATTCCCTAAGCCCCGGACACATCGATTTTGGTCAAAAATGAAAATTTTAAAAGTGCCCCTATTTCTGCTTTAAACTTTAGTTACCATCTCCAAATGAATCCCTGAGATGAAAAAAGTTGATTTCGGATCATGATTTTTGAACAGGAGCTTCAACGGTTTTGTGGCATTTGAGAAATTCCCTAAGCCCCGGACCCATCGATTTTGGTCAAAAATGAAAATTTTAAAAGTGCCCCTATTTCTGCTTTAAACTTTAGTTACCATCCCAAAATGAATCCCTGAGATGAAAAGAGTTGATTTCGGAGCATGAATTTAGAACAGGAGCTTCAACGGTTTTGTGGCATATGAGAAATTCCCTAAGCCCCGGACCCATCGATTTTGGTCAAAAATGAAATTTTTAAAAGAGCCCCTATTTCTGCTTTAAACTTTAGTTACCATCCCAAAATGAATCCCTGAGATGAAAAAAGTTGATTTCGGAGCATGATTTTTGAACAGGAGCTTCAACGGATTTGGGGAATATGAGAAATTCCCTAAGCCCCGGACCCATCGATTTTGGTCAAAAATGAAAATTTTAAAAGTTCCCCCTATTTCTGCTTTAAACTTTAGTTACCATCCCAAAATGAATCCCTGAGATGAAAAAAGTTGATTTCGGAGCATGATTTTTGAACAGGAGCTTCAACGGTTTTGGGGCATATGAGAAATTCCCTAAGCCCCGGACCCATCGATTTTGGTCAAAAATGAAAATTTTAAAAGTGCCCCTATTTCTGCTTTAAACTTTAGTTACCATCCCAAAATGAATCCCTGAGATGAAAAAAGTTGATTTCGGAGCATGATTTTTAAAACAGGAGCTTCAACGGTTTTGGGGCATATGAGAAATTCCCTAAGCCCCGGACCCATCGATTTTGGTCAAAAATGAAAATTTTAAAAGTGCCCCTATTTCTGCTTTAAACTTTAGTTACCATCCCAAAATGAATCCCAGAGATGAAAAAAGTTGATTTCGGAGCATGATTTTTGAACAGGAGCTTCAACGGTTTTGTGGCATATGAGAAATTCCCTAAGCCCCGGACCCATCGATTTTGGTCAAAAATGAAAATTTTAAAAGTGCCCCTATTTCTGCTTTAAACTTTAGTTACCATCCCAAAATGAATCCCAGAGATGAAAAAAGTTGATTTCGGAGCATGATTTTTGAACAGGAGCTTCAACGGTTTTGTGGCATATGAGAAATTCCCTAAGCCCCGGACCCATCGATTTTGGTCAAAAATGAAAATTTTAAAAGTGCCCCTATTTCTGCTTTAAACTTTAGTTACCATCCAAAAATGAATCCCTGAGATGAAAAAAGTTTATTTCGGAGCATGATTTTTGAACAGGAGCTTCAACGGATTTGGGGCATATGAGAAATTCCCTAAGCCCCGGACCCATCGATTTTGGTCAAAAATGAAAATTTTAAAAGTGCCCCTATTTCTGCTTTAAACTTTAGTTACCATCTCCAAATGAATCCCTGAGATGAAAAAAGTTGATTTCGGATCATGATTTTTGAACAGGAGCTTCAACGGTTTTGTGGCATTTGAGAAATTCCCTAAGCCCCGGACCCATCGATTTTGGTCAAAAATGAAAATTTTAAAAGTGCCCCTATTTCTGCTTTAAACTTTAGTTACCATCCAAAAATGAATCCCTGAGATGAAAAAAGTTGATTTCGGAGCATGATTTTTGAACAGGAGCTTCAACGGTTTTGGGGCATATGAGAAATTCCCTAAGCCCCGGACCCATCGATTTTGGTCAAAAATGAAAATGTTAAAAGTGCCCCTATTTCTGCTTTAAACTTTAGTTGCCATCCCAAAATGAATCCCTGAGATGAAAAAAGTTGATTTCAGAGCATGATTTGTGAACAGGAGCTTCAACGGTTTTGGGGCATATGAGAAATTCCCTAAGCCCCGGACCCATCGATTTTGGTCAAAAATGAAAATTTTAAAAGTGCCCCTATTTCTGCTTTAAACTTTAGTTACCGTCCCAAAATGAATACCTGAGATGAAAAAAGTTGATTTCGGAGCATGATTTTTGAACAGGAGCTTCAACGGTTTTGGGGCATATGAGAAATTCCCTAAGCCCCGGACCCATCGATTTTGGTCAAATTTGAAAATTTTAAAAGTGCCCCTATTTCTGCTTTAAACTTTAGTTACCATCCCAAAATGAATCCCTGAGATGAAAAAAGTTGATTTCGGAGCATGATTTTTGAACAGGAGCTTCAACGGTTTTGGGGCATATGAGAAATTCCCTAAGCCCCGGACCCATCGATTTTGGTCAAAAATGAAAATGTTAAAAGTGCCCCTATTTCTGCTTTAAACTTTAGTTGCCATCCCAAAATGAATCCCTGAGATGAAAAAAGTTGATTTCAGAGCATGATTTGTGAACAGGAGCTTCAACGGTTTTGGGGCATATGAGAAATTCCCTAAGCCCCGGACCCATCGATTTTGGTCAAAAATGAAAATTTTAAAAGTGCCCCTATTTCTGCTTTAAACTTTAGTTACCGTCCCAAAATGAATACCTGAGATGAAAAAAGTTGATTTCGGAGCATGATTTTTGAACAGGAGCTTCAACGGTTTTGGGGCATATGAGAAATTCCCTAAGCCCCGGACACATCGATTTTGGTCAAAAATGAAAATTTTAAAAGTGCCCCTATTTCTGCTTTAAACTTTAGTTACCATCTCCAAATGAATCCCTGAGATGAAAAAAGTTGATTTCGGATCATGATTTTTGAACAGGAGCTTCAACGGTTTTGTGGCATTTGAGAAATTCCCTAAGCCCCGGACCCATCGATTTTGGTCAAAAATGAAAATTTTAAAAGTGCCCCTATTTCTGCTTTAAACTTTAGTTACCATCCCAAAATGAATCCCTGAGATGAAAAAAGTTGATTTTGGACATGATTTTTGAACAGGAGCTTCAACGGTTTTGTGGCATATGAGAAATTCCCTGAGCACCGGACCCATCGATTTTGGTCAAAAATAAAAATTTTAAAAGTGCCCCTATTTCTGCTTTAAACTTTAGTTACCGTCCCAAAATGAATACCTCAGATGAAAAAAGTTGATTTCGGAGCATGATTTTTGAACAGGAGCTTCAACGGTTTTGGGGCATATGAGAAATTCCCTAAGCCCCGGACACATCGATTTTGGTCAAAAATGAAAATTTTAAAAGTGCCCCTATTTCTGCTTTAAACTTTAGTTACCATCTCCAAATGAATCCCTGAGATGAAAAAAGTTGATTTCGGATCATGATTTTTGAACAGGAGCTTCAACGGTTTTGTGGCATTTGAGAAATTCCCTAAGCCCCGGACCCATCGATTTTGGTCAAAAATGAAAATTTTAAAAGTGCCCCTATTTCTGCTTTAAACTTTAGTTACCATCCCAAAATGAATCCCTGAGATGAAAAGAGTTGATTTCGGAGCATGAATTTAGAACAGGAGCTTCAACGGTTTTGTGGCATATGAGAAATTCCCTAAGCCCCGGACCCATCGATTTTGGTCAAAAATGAAATTTTTAAAAGAGCCCCTATTTCTGCTTTAAACTTTAGTTACCATCCCAAAATGAATCCCTGAGATGAAAAAAGTTGATTTCGGAGCATGATTTTTGAACAGGAGCTTCAACGGATTTGGGGAATATGAGAAATTCCCTAAGCCCCGGACCCATCGATTTTGGTCAAAAATGAAAATTTTAAAAGTTCCCCCTATTTCTGCTTTAAACTTTAGTTACCATCCCAAAATGAATCCCTGAGATGAAAAAAGTTGATTTCGGAGCATGATTTTTGAACAGGAGCTTCAACGGTTTTGGGGCATATGAGAAATTCCCTAAGCCCCGGACCCATCGATTTTGGTCAAAAATGAAAATTTTAAAAGTGCCCCTATTTCTGCTTTAAACTTTAGTTACCATCCCAAAATGAATCCCTGAGATGAAAAAAGTTGATTTCGGAGCATGATTTTTAAAACAGGAGCTTCAACGGTTTTGGGGCATATGAGAAATTCCCTAAGCCCCGGACCCATCGATTTTGGTCAAAAATGAAAATTTTAAAAGTGCCCCTATTTCTGCTTTAAACTTTAGTTACCATCCCAAAATGAATCCCAGAGATGAAAAAAGTTGATTTCGGAGCATGATTTTTGAACAGGAGCTTCAACGGTTTTGTGGCATATGAGAAATTCCCTAAGCCCCGGACCCATCGATTTTGGTCAAAAATGAAAATTTTAAAAGTGCCCCTATTTCTGCTTTAAACTTTAGTTACCATCCCAAAATGAATCCCAGAGATGAAAAAAGTTGATTTCGGAGCATGATTTTTGAACAGGAGCTTCAACGGTTTTGTGGCATATGAGAAATTCCCTAAGCCCCGGACCCATCGATTTTGGTCAAAAATGAAAATTTTAAAAGTGCCCCTATTTCTGCTTTAAACTTTAGTTACCATCCAAAAATGAATCCCTGAGATGAAAAAAGTTTATTTCGGAGCATGATTTTTGAACAGGAGCTTCAACGGATTTGGGGCATATGAGAAATTCCCTAAGCCCCGGACCCATCGATTTTGGTCAAAAATGAAAATTTTAAAAGTGCCCCTATTTCTGCTTTAAACTTTAGTTACCATCCCAAAATGAATCCCTGAGATGAAAAAAGTTGATTTCGGAGCATGATTTTTGAACAGGAGCTTCAACGGTTTTGGGGCATATGAGAAATTCCATAAGCCCTGGACCCATCGATTTTGGTCAAAAATGAAAATTTTAAAAGTGCCCCTATTTCTGCTTTAAACTTTAGTTACCATCCCAAAATGAATCCCTGAGATGAAAAAAGTTGATTTTGGAGCATGATTTTTTAACAGGAGCTTCAACGGTAATGGGGCATATGAGAAATTCCATAAGCCCCGGACCCATCGATTTTGGTCAAAAATTAAAATTTTAAAAGTGCCCCTATTTCTGCTTTAAACTTTAGTTACCATCCCAAAATGAATCCCTGAGATGAAAAAAGTTGATTTCAGAGCATGATGTTTGAACAGGAGCTTCAACGGTTTTGTGGCATATGAGAAATTCCCTAAGCCCCGGACCCATCAATTTTGGTCAAAAATGAAAATTTTAAAAGTGCCCCTATTTCTGCTTTAAACTTTAGTTACCATCCCAAAATAAATCCCTGAGATGAAAAAAGTTGATTTCAGAGCATGATTTTTGAACAGGAGCTTCAACGGTTTTGTGGCATATGATAAATTCCCTAAGCCCCGGACCCATCAATTTTGGTCAAAAATGAAAATTTTAAAAGTGCCCCTATTTCTGCTTTAAACTTTAGTTACCATCCCAAAATAAATCCCTGAGATGAAAAAAGTTGATTTCAGAGCATGATTTTTGAACAGGAGCTTCAACGGTTTTGTGGCATATGATAAATTCCCTAAGCCCCGGACCCATCAATTTTGGTCAAAAATGAAAATTTTAAAAGTGCCCCTATTTCTGCTTTAAACTTTAGTTACCATCCCAAAATAAATCCCTGAGATGAAAAAAGTTGATTTCAGAGCATGATTTTTGAACAGGAGCTTCAACGGTTTTGTGGCATATGATAAATTCCCTAAGCCCCGGACCCATCGATTTTGGTCAAAAATGAAAATTTTAAAAGTGCCCCTATTTCTGCTTTAAACTTTAGTTACCATCCCAAAATGAATCCCTGAGATGAAAAAAGTTGATTTCGGAGCATGATTTTTGAACAGGAGCTTCAACGGTTTTGGGGCATATGAGAAATTCCCTAAGCCCCGGACCCATCGATTTTGGTCAAAAATGAAAATTTTAAAAGTGCCCCTATTTCTGCTTTAAACTTTAGTTACCATCCCAAAATGAATCCCTGAGATGAAAAAAGTTGATTTCGGAGCATGATTTTTGAACAGGAGCTTCAACGGTTTTGTGGCATATGAGAAATTCCCTAAGCCCCGGACCCATCGATTTTGGTCTAAAATGAAAATTTTAAAAGTACCCCTATTTCTGCTTTAAACTTTAGTTACCATCCCAAAATGAATCCCTGAGATAAAAAAAGTTGATTTCAGAGCATGATTTTTGAACAGGAGCTTCAACGGTTTTGTGGCATATGAGAAATTCCCTAAGCCCCGGACCCATCGATTTTGGTCTAAAATGAAAATGTTAAAAGTGCCCCTATTTCTGCTTTAAACTTTAGTTACCATCCCAAAATAAATCCCTGAGATGAAAAAAGTTTATTTCGGAGCATGATTTTTGAACAGGAGCTTCAACGGTTTTGGGGCATATGAGAAATTCCCTAAGCCCCGGACCCATCGATTTTGGTCTAAAATGAAAATGTTAAAAGTGCCCCTATTTCTGCTTTAAACTTTAGTTACCATCCCAAAATAAATCCCTGAGATGAAAAAAGTTGATTTCAGAGCATGATTTTTGAACAGGAGCTTCAACTGTTTTGTGGCATATGAGAAATTCCCTAAGCCCCGAACCCATCGATTTTGGTCAAAAATGAAAATTTTAAAAGTGCCCCTATTTCTGCTTTAAACTTTAGTTACCATCCCAAAATCAATCCCTGAGATGAAAAAAGTTGATTTCGGAGCATGATTTTTGAACAGGAGCTTCAACGGTTTTGTGGCATATGAGAAATTCCCTAAGCCCCGGACCCATCGATTTTGGTCAAAAATGAAAATTTTAAAAGAGCCCCTATTTCTGCTTTAAACTTTAGTTACCATCCCAAAATGAATCCCTGAGATGAAAAAAGTTGATTTCGGAGTATGATTTTTGAACAGGAGCTTCAACGGTTTTGTGGCATATGAGAAATTCCCTGAGCCCCGGAACCATCGATTTTGGTCAAAAATGAAAATTTTAAAGGTGCCCCTATTTCTGCTTTAAACTTTAGTTACCATCCCAAAATGAATCCCTGAGATGAAAAAAGTTGATTTCAGAGCATGATTTTTGAACAGGAGCTTCAACTGTTTTGTGGCATATGAGAAATTCCCTAAGCCCCGGACCCATCGATTTTGGTCAAAAATGAAAATTTTAAAAGTGCCCCTATTTCTGCTTTAAACTTTAGTTACCATCCCAAAATGAATCCCGTAGATGAAAAAAGTTGATTTCGGAGCATGATTTTTGAACAGGAGCTTCAACGGTTTTGTGGCATATGAGAAATTCCCTAAGCCCCGGACCCATCGATTTTGGTCAAAAATGAAAATTTTAAAAGTGCCCCTATTTCTGCTTTAAACTTTAGTTACCATCCCAAAATGAATCCCGTAGATGAAAAAAGTTGATTTCGGAGCATGATTTTTGAACAGGAGCTTCAACGGTTTTGTGGCATATGAGAAATTCCCTAAGCCCCGGACCCATCGATTTTGGTCAAAAATGAAAATTTTAAAAGTGCCCCTATTTCTGCTTTAAACTTTAGTTACCATCCCAAAATGAATCCCTGAGATGAAAAAAGTTGATTTCGGAGCATGATTTTTGAACAGGAGCTTCAACGGTTTTGGGGCATATGAGAAATTCCCTAAGCCCCGGACCCATCGATTTTGGTCAAAAATGAAAATTTTAAAAGTGCCCCTATTTCTGCTTTAAACTTTAGTTACCATCCCAAAATGAATCCCTGAGATGAAAAAAGTTGATTTCGGAGCATGATTTTTGAACAGGAGCTTTTAACGGTTTTGTGGCATATGAGAAACTCCCTAAGCCCCGGACCCATCGATTTTGGTCAAAAATGAAAATTTTAAAAGTGCCCCTATTTCTGCTTTAAACTTTAGTTAACATCCCAAAATGAATCCCTGAGATGAAAAAAGTTGATTTCGGAGCATGATTTTTGAACAGGAGCTTCAACGGTTTTGGGGCATATGAGAAATTCCATAAGCCCCGGACCCATCGATTTTGGTCAAAAATGAAAATTTTAAAAGTGCCCCTATTTCTGCTTTAAACTTTAGTTACCATTCCAAAATGAATCCCTGAGATGAAAAAAGTTGATTTCGGAGCATGATTTTTGAACAGGAGCTTCAACGGTTTTGGGGCATATGAGAAATTCCCTAAGCCCCGGACCCATCGATTTTGGTCAAAAATGAAAATTTTAAAAGTGCCCCTATTTCTGCTTTAAACTTTAGTTACCATCCCAAAATGAATCCCTGAGATGAAAAAAGTTGATTTCGAAGCATGATTTTTGAACAGGAGCTTCAACGGTTTTGTGGCATATGAGAAATTCCCTAAGCCCCGGACCCATCGATTTTGGTCTAAAATGAAAATGTTAAAAGTGCCCCTATTTCTGCTTTAAACTTTAGTTACCATCCCAAAATAAATCCCTGAGATGAAAAAAGTTTATTTCAGAGCATGATTTTTGAACAGGAGCTTCAACGGTTTTGTGGCATATGAGAAATTCCCTAAGCCCCGGACCCATCGATTTTGGTCAAAAATGAAAATTTTAAAAGTGCCCCTATTTCTGCTTTAAACTTTAGTAACCATCCCAAAATGAATCCCTGAGATGAAAAAAGTTGATTTCGGAGCATGATTTTTGAACAGGAGCTTCAACGGTTTTGGGGCATATGAGAAATTCCCTAAGCCCCGGACCCATCGATTTTGGTCAAAAATGAAAATTTTAAAAGTGCCCCTATTTCTGCTTTAAACTTTAGTTACCATACCAAAATGAATCCCTGAGATGAAAAAAGTTGATTTCGGAGCATGATTTTTGAACAGGAGCTTCAACGGTTTTGGGGCATATGAGAAATTCCCTAAGCCCCGGACCCATCGATTTTGGTCAAAAATGAAAATGTTAAAAGTGCCCCTATTTCTGCTTTAAACTTTAGTTACCATCCCAAAATGTATCCCTGAGATGAAAAAAGTTGATTTCAGAGCATGATTTTTGAACAGGAGCTTCAACGGTTTTGTGGCATATGAGAAATTCCCTAAGCCCTGGACCCATCGATTTTGGTCAAAAATGAAAATTTTAAAAGTGCCCCTATTTCTGCTTTAAACTTTAGTTACCATCCCAAAATGAATCCCTGAGATGAAAAAAGTTGATTTCAGAGCATGATTTTTGAACAGGAGCTTCAACGGTTTTGGGGCATATGAGAAATTCCCTAAGCCCCGGACCCATCGATTCTGGTCAAAAATGAAAATTTTAAAAGTGCCCCTATTTCTGCTTTAAACTTTAGTTACCATCCCAAAATGAATCCCTGAGATGAAAAAAGTTGATTTCGGACAAGATTTTTGAACAGGAGATTCAACGGTTTTGTGGCATATGAGAAATTCCCTGAGCACCGGACCCATCGATTTTGGTCAAAAATAAAAATTTTAAAAGTGCCCCTATTTCTGCTTTAAACTTTAGTTACCGTCCCAAAATGAATACCTGAGATGAAAAAAGTTGATTTCGGAGCATGATTTTTGAACAGGAGCTTCAACGGTTTTGGGGCATATGAGAAATTCCCTGAGCCCCAGACCCATCGATTTTAGTCAAAAATGAAAATTGTAAAAGTGCCCCTATTTCTGCTTTAAACTTTAGTTACCATCACAAAATGAATCCCTGAGATGAAAAAAGTTGATTTCGGAGCATGATTTTTGAACAGGAGCTTCAACGGTTTTGGGGCATATGAGAAATTCCCTAAGCCCCGGACCCATCGATTTTGGTCAAAAATGAAAATTTTAAAAGTGCCCCTATTTCTGCTTTAAACTTTAGTTACCATCCCAAAATGAATCCCTAAGATGAAAAAAGTTGATTTCGGAGCATGATTTTTGAACAGGAGCTTCAACGGTTTTGTGGCATATGAGAAATTCCCTAAGCCCCGGACCCATCGATTTTGGTCTAAAATGAAAATTTTAAAAGTGCCCCTATTTCTGCTTTAAACTTTAGTTACCATCCCAAAATGTATCCCTGAGATGAAAAAAGTTGATTTCAGAGCATGATTTTTGAACAGGAGCTTCAACGGTTTTGTGGCATATGAGAAATTCCCTAAGCCCTGGACCCATCGATTTTGGTCAAAAATGAAAATTTTAAAAGTGCCCCTATTTCTGCTTTAAACTTTAGTTACCATCCCAAAATGAATCCCTGAGATGAAAAAAGTTGATTTCAGAGCATGATTTTTGAACAGGAGCTTCAACGGTTTTGTGGCATATGAGAAATTCCCTAAGCCCCGGACTCATCGATTTTGGTCAAAAATGAAAATTTTAAAAGTGCCCCTATTTCTGCTTTAAACTTTAGTTACCATCCCAAAATGAATCCCTGAGATGTTAAAAAGTTGATTTCGGAGCATGATTTTTGAACAGGAGCTTCAACGGTTTTGGGGCATATGAGAAATTCCCTAAGCCCCGGACCCATCGATTCTGGTCAAAAATGAAAATTTTAAAAGTGCCCCTATTTCTGCTTTAAACTTTAGTTACCATCCCAAAATGAATCCCTGAGATGAAAAAAGTTGATTTCGGACATGATTTTTGAACAGGAGATTCAACGGTTTTGTGGCATATGAGAAATTCCCTGAGCACCGGACCCATCGATTTTGGTCAAAAATAAAAAATTTAAAAGTGCCCCTATTTCTGCTTTAAACTTTAGTTACCGTCCCAAAATGAATACCTGAGATGAAAAAAGTTGATTTCGGAGCATGATTTTTGAACAGGAGCTTCAACGGTTTTGGGGCATATGAGAAATTCCCTGAGCCCCAGACCCATCGATTTTAGTCAAAAATGAAAATTGTAAAAGTGCCCCTATTTCTGCTTTAAACTTTAGTTACCATCCCAAAATGAATCCCTGAGATGAAAAAAGTTGATTTCAGAGCATGATTTGTGAAAAGGAGATTCAACGGTTTTGGGGCATATGAGAAATTCCCTAAGCCCCGGACCCATCGATTTTGGTCAAAAATGAAAATTTTAAAAGTGCCCCTATTTCTGCTTTAAACTTTAGTTACCATCCCAAAATGAATCCCTGAGATGAAAAAAGTTGATTTCGGAGCATGATTTTTGAACAGGAGCTTTTAACGGTTTTGTGGCATATGAGAAACTCCCTAAGCCCCGGACCCATCGATTTTGGTCAAAAATGAAAATTTTAAAAGTGCCCCTATTTCTGCTTTAAACTTTAGTTACCATCCCAAAATGAATCCCTGAGATGAAAAAAGTTGATTTCGGAGCATGATTTTTGAACAGGAGCTTCAACGGTTTTGGGGCATATGAGAAATTCCATAAGCCCCGGACCCATCGATTTTGGTCAAAAATGAAAATTTTAAAAGTGCCCCTATTTCTGCTTTAAACTTTAGTTACCATTCCAAAATGAATCCCTGAGATGAAAAAAGTTGATTTCGGAGCATGATTTTTGAACAGGAGCTTCAACGGTTTTGGGGCATATGAGAAATTCCCTAAGCCCCGGACCCATCGATTTTGGTCAAAAATGAAAATTTTAAAAGTGCCCCTATTTCTGCTTTAAACTTTAGTTACCATCCCAAAATGAATCCCTGAGATGAAAAAAGTTGATTTCGGAGCATGATTTTTGAACAGGAGCTTCAACGGTTTTGGGGCATATGAGAAATTCCCTAAGCCCCGGACACATCGATTTTGGTCAAAAATGAAAATTTTAAAAGTGCCCCTATTTCTGCTTTAAACTTTAGTTACCATCCCAAAATGAATCCCTGAGATGAAAAAAGTTGATTTCGGAGCATGATTTTTGAACAGGAGCTTCAACGGTTTTGGGGCATATGAGAAATTCCCTAAGCCCCGGACCCATCGATTTTGGTCAAAAATGAAAATGTTAAAAGTGCCCCTATTTCTGCTTTAAACTTTAGTTACCATCCCAAAATAAATCCCTGAGATGAAAAAAGTTTATTTCGGAGCATGATTTTTGAACAGGAGCTTCAACGGTTTTGGGGCATATGAGAAATTCCCTAAGCCCCGGACCCATCGATTTTGGTCTAAAATGAAAATGTTAAAAGTGCCCCTATTTCTGCTTTAAACTTTAGTTACCATCCCAAAATAAATCCCTGAGATGAAAAAAGTTGATTTCAGAGCATGATTTTTGAACAGGAGCTTCAACTGTTTTGTGGCATATGAGAAATTCCCTAAGCCCCGAACCCATCGATTTTGGTCAAAAATGAAAATTTTAAAAGTGCCCCTATTTCTGCTTTAAACTTTAGTTACCATCCCAAAATCAATCCCTGAGATGAAAAAAGTTGATTTCGGAGCATGATTTTTGAACAGGAGCTTCAACGGTTTTGTGGCATATGAGAAATTCCCTAAGCCCCGGACCCATCGATTTTGGTCAAAAATGAAAATTTTAAAAGAGCCCCTATTTCTGCTTTAAACTTTAGTTACCATCCCAAAATGAATCCCTGAGATGAAAAAAGTTGATTTCGGAGTATGATTTTTGAACAGGAGCTTCAACGGTTTTGTGGCATATGAGAAATTCCCTAAGCCCCGGAACCATCGATTTTGGTCAAAAATGAAAATTTTAAAGGTGCCCCTATTTCTGCTTTAAACTTTAGTTACCATCCCAAAATGAATCCCTGAGATGAAAAAAGTTGATTTCAGAGCATGATTTTTGAACAGGAGCTTCAACTGTTTTGTGGCATATGAGAAATTCCCTAAGCCCCGGACCCATCGATTTTGGTCAAAAATGAAAATTTTAAAAGTGCCCCTATTTCTGCTTTAAACTTTAGTTACCATCCCAAAATGAATCCCGTAGATGAAAAAAGTTGATTTCGGAGCATGATTTTTGAACAGGAGCTTCAACGGTTTTGTGGCATATGAGAAATTCCCTAAGCCCCGGACCCATCGATTTTGGTCAAAAATGAAAATTTTAAAAGTGCCCCTATTTCTGCTTTAAACTTTAGTTACCATCCCAAAATGAATCCCGTAGATGAAAAAAGTTGATTTCGGAGCATGATTTTTGAACAGGAGCTTCAACGGTTTTGTGGCATATGAGAAATTCCCTAAGCCCCGGACCCATCGATTTTGGTCAAAAATGAAAATTTTAAAAGTGCCCCTATTTCTGCTTTAAACTTTAGTTACCATCCCAAAATGAATCCCTGAGATGAAAAAAGTTGATTTCGGAGCATGATTTTTGAACAGGAGCTTCAACGGTTTTGGGGCATATGAGAAATTCCCTAAGCCCCGGACCCATCGATTTTGGTCAAAAATGAAAATTTTAAAAGTGCCCCTATTTCTGCTTTAAACTTTAGTTACCATCCCAAAATGAATCCCTGAGATGAAAAAAGTTGATTTCGGAGCATGATTTTTGAACAGGAGCTTTTAACGGTTTTGTGGCATATGAGAAACTCCCTAAGCCCCGGACCCATCGATTTTGGTCAAAAATGAAAATTTTAAAAGTGCCCCTATTTCTGCTTTAAACTTTAGTTAACATCCCAAAATGAATCCCTGAGATGAAAAAAGTTGATTTCGGAGCATGATTTTTGAACAGGAGCTTCAACGGTTTTGGGGCATATGAGAAATTCCATAAGCCCCGGACCCATCGATTTTGGTCAAAAATGAAAATTTTAAAAGTGCCCCTATTTCTGCTTTAAACTTTAGTTACCATTCCAAAATGAATCCCTGAGATGAAAAAAGTTGATTTCGGAGCATGATTTTTGAACAGGAGCTTCAACGGTTTTGGGGCATATGAGAAATTCCCTAAGCCCCGGACCCATCGATTTTGGTCAAAAATGAAAATTTTAAAAGTGCCCCTATTTCTGCTTTAAACTTTAGTTACCATCCCAAAATGAATCCCTGAGATGAAAAAAGTTGATTTCGAAGCATGATTTTTGAACAGGAGCTTCAACGGTTTTGTGGCATATGAGAAATTCCCTAAGCCCCGGACCCATCGATTTTGGTCTAAAATGAAAATGTTAAAAGTGCCCCTATTTCTGCTTTAAACTTTAGTTACCATCCCAAAATAAATCCCTGAGATGAAAAAAGTTTATTTCAGAGCATGATTTTTGAACAGGAGCTTCAACGGTTTTGTGGCATATGAGAAATTCCCTAAGCCCCGGACCCATCGATTTTGGTCAAAAATGAAAATTTTAAAAGTGCCCCTATTTCTGCTTTAAACTTTAGTAACCATCCCAAAATGAATCCCTGAGATGAAAAAAGTTGATTTCGGAGCATGATTTTTGAACAGGAGCTTCAACGGTTTTGGGGCATATGAGAAATTCCCTAAGCCCCGGACCCATCGATTTTGGTCAAAAATGAAAATTTTAAAAGTGCCCCTATTTCTGCTTTAAACTTTAGTTACCATACCAAAATGAATCCCTGAGATGAAAAAAGTTGATTTCGGAGCATGATTTTTGAACAGGAGCTTCAACGGTTTTGGGGCATATGAGAAATTCCCTAAGCCCCGGACCCATCGATTTTGGTCAAAAATGAAAATGTTAAAAGTGCCCCTATTTCTGCTTTAAACTTTAGTTACCATCCCAAAATGTATCCCTGAGATGAAAAAAGTTGATTTCAGAGCATGATTTTTGAACAGGAGCTTCAACGGTTTTGTGGCATATGAGAAATTCCCTAAGCCCTGGACCCATCGATTTTGGTCAAAAATGAAAATTTTAAAAGTGCCCCTATTTCTGCTTTAAACTTTAGTTACCATCCCAAAATGAATCCCTGAGATGAAAAAAGTTGATTTCAGAGCATGATTTTTGAACAGGAGCTTCAACGGTTTTGGGGCATATGAGAAATTCCCTAAGCCCCGGACCCATCGATTCTGGTCAAAAATGAAAATTTTAAAAGTGCCCCTATTTCTGCTTTAAACTTTAGTTACCATCCCAAAATGAATCCCTGAGATGAAAAAAGTTGATTTCGGACAAGATTTTTGAACAGGAGATTCAACGGTTTTGTGGCATATGAGAAATTCCCTGAGCACCGGACCCATCGATTTTGGTCAAAAATAAAAATTTTAAAAGTGCCCCTATTTCTGCTTTAAACTTTAGTTACCGTCCCAAAATGAATACCTGAGATGAAAAAAGTTGATTTCGGAGCATGATTTTTGAACAGGAGCTTCAACGGTTTTGGGGCATATGAGAAATTCCCTGAGCCCCAGACCCATCGATTTTAGTCAAAAATGAAAATTGTAAAAGTGCCCCTATTTCTGCTTTAAACTTTAGTTACCATCACAAAATGAATCCCTGAGATGAAAAAAGTTGATTTCGGAGCATGATTTTTGAACAGGAGCTTCAACGGTTTTGGGGCATATGAGAAATTCCCTAAGCCCCGGACCCATCGATTTTGGTCAAAAATGAAAATTTTAAAAGTGCCCCTATTTCTGCTTTAAACTTTAGTTACCATCCCAAAATGAATCCCTAAGATGAAAAAAGTTGATTTCGGAGCATGATTTTTGAACAGGAGCTTCAACGGTTTTGTGGCATATGAGAAATTCCCTAAGCCCCGGACCCATCGATTTTGGTCTAAAATGAAAATTTTAAAAGTGCCCCTATTTCTGCTTTAAACTTTAGTTACCATCCCAAAATGTATCCCTGAGATGAAAAAAGTTGATTTCAGAGCATGATTTTTGAACAGGAGCTTCAACGGTTTTGTGGCATATGAGAAATTCCCTAAGCCCTGGACCCATCGATTTTGGTCAAAAATGAAAATTTTAAAAGTGCCCCTATTTCTGCTTTAAACTTTAGTTACCATCCCAAAATGAATCCCTGAGATGAAAAAAGTTGATTTCAGAGCATGATTTTTGAACAGGAGCTTCAACGGTTTTGTGGCATATGAGAAATTCCCTAAGCCCCGGACTCATCGATTTTGGTCAAAAATGAAAATTTTAAAAGTGCCCCTATTTCTGCTTTAAACTTTAGTTACCATCCCAAAATGAATCCCTGAGATGTTAAAAAGTTGATTTCGGAGCATGATTTTTGAACAGGAGCTTCAACGGTTTTGGGGCATATGAGAAATTCCCTAAGCCCCGGACCCATCGATTCTGGTCAAAAATGAAAATTTTAAAAGTGCCCCTATTTCTGCTTTAAACTTTAGTTACCATCCCAAAATGAATCCCTGAGATGAAAAAAGTTGATTTCGGACATGATTTTTGAACAGGAGATTCAACGGTTTTGTGGCATATGAGAAATTCCCTGAGCACCGGACCCATCGATTTTGGTCAAAAATAAAAAATTTAAAAGTGCCCCTATTTCTGCTTTAAACTTTAGTTACCGTCCCAAAATGAATACCTGAGATGAAAAAAGTTGATTTCGGAGCATGATTTTTGAACAGGAGCTTCAACGGTTTTGGGGCATATGAGAAATTCCCTGAGCCCCAGACCCATCGATTTTAGTCAAAAATGAAAATTGTAAAAGTGCCCCTATTTCTGCTTTAAACTTTAGTTACCATCCCAAAATGAATCCCTGAGATGAAAAAAGTTGATTTCAGAGCATGATTTGTGAAAAGGAGCTTCAACGGTTTTGGGGCATATGAGAAATTCCCTGAGCCCCAGACCCATCGATTTTAGTCAAAAATGAAAATTGTAAAAGTGCCCCTATTTCTGCTTTAAACTTTAGTTACCATCCCAAAATGAATCCCTGAGATGAAAAAAGTTGATTTCAGAGCATGATTTTTGAACAGGAGCTTCAACGGTTTTGGGGCATATGAGAAATTCCCTAAGCCCCGGACCCATCGATTTTGGTCAAAAATGAAAATGTTAAAAGTGCCCCTATTTCTGCTTTAAACTTTAGTTACCATCCCAAAATAAATCCCTGAGATGAAAAAAGTTGATTTCAGAGCATGATTTTTGAACAGGAGCTTCAACGGTTTTGTGGCATATGAGAAATTCCCTAAGCCCCGGACCCATCGATTTTGGTCAAAAATGAAAATTTTAAAAGTGCCCCTATTTCTGCTTTAAACTTTAGTTACCATCCCAAAATGAATCCCTGAGATGAAAAAAGTTGATTTCGGAGCATGATTTTTGAACAGGAGCTTCAACGGTTTTGGGGCATATGAGAAATTCCCTAAGCCCCGGACCCATCGATTTTGGTCAAAAATGAAAATTTTAAAAGTGCCCCTATTTCTGCTTTAAACTTTAGTTACCATCCCAAAATGAATCCCTGAGATGAAAAAAGTTGATTTCGGAGCATGATTTTTGAACAGGAGCTTCAACGGTTTTGGGGCATATGAGAAATTCCCTAAGCCCCGGACCCATCGATTTTGGTCAAAAATGAAAATTTTAAAAGTGCCCCTATTTCTGCTTTAAACTTTAGTTACCATCCCAAAATGAATCCCTGAGATGAAAAAAGTTGATTTCGGAGCATGATTTTTGAACAGGAGCTTCAACGGTTTTGGGGCATATGAGAAATTCCCTAAGCCCCGGACCCATCGATTTTGGTCTAAAATGAAAATTTTAAAAGTGCCCCTATTTCTGCTTTAAACTTTAGTTACCATCCCACAATGAATCCCTGAGATGAAAAAAGTTGATTTCGGAGCATGATTTTTGAACAAGAGCTTCAACGGTTTTGGGGCATATGAGAAATTCCCTAAGCCCCGGACCCATCGATTTTGGTCTAAAATGAAAATGTTAAAAGTGCCCCTATTTCTGCTTTAAACTTTAGTTACCATCCCAAAATCAATCCCTGAGATGAAAAAAGTTGATTTCGGAGCATGATTTTTGAACAGGAGCTTCAACGGTTTTGTGGCATATGAGAAATTCCCTAAGCCCCGGACCCATCGATTTTGGTCAAAAATGAAAATTTTAAAAGAGCCCCTAATTCTGCTTTAAACTTTAGTTACCATCCCAAAATGAATCCCTGAGATGAAAAAAGTTGATTTTGGAGCATGATTTTTGAACAGGAGCTTTTAACGGTTTTGTGGCATATGAGAAATTCCCTAAGCCCCGGACCCATCGATTTTGGTCAAAAATGAAAATTTTAAAAGTGCCCCTATTTCTGCTTTAAACTTTAGTTACCATCCAAAAATGAATCCCTGAGATGAAAAAAGTTGATTTCGGAGCATGATTTTTGAACAGGAGCTTCAACGGTTTTGTGGCATATGAGAAATTCCCTAAGCCCCGGACCCATCGATTTTGGTCAAAAATGAAAATTTTAAAAGAGCCCCTAATTCTGCTTTAAACTTTAGTTACCATCCCAAAATGAATCCCTGAGATGAAAAAAGTTGATTTTGGAGCATGATTTTTGAACAGGAGCTTTTAACGGTTTTGTGGCATATGAGAAATTCCCTAAGCCCCGGACCCATCGATTTTGGTCAAAAATGAAAATTTTAAAAGTGCCCCTATTTCTGCTTTAAACTTTAGTTACCATCCAAAAATGAATCCCTGAGATGAAAAAAGTTTATTTCGGAGCATGATTTTTGAACAGGAGCTTCAACGGATTTGGGGCATATGAGAAATTCCCTAAGCCCCGGACCCATCGATTTTGGTCAAAAATGAAAATTTTAAAAGTGCCCCTATTTCTGCTTTAAACTTTAGTTACCATCCCAAAATGAATCCCTGAGATGAAAAAAGTTGATTTCGGAGCATGATTTTTTAACAGGAGCTTCAACGGTTTTTGGGCATATGAGAAATTCCCTAAGCCCCGGACCCATCGATTTTGGTCAAAAATTAAAATTTTAAAAGTGCCCCTATTTCTGCTTTAAACTTTAGTTACCATCCCAAAATAAATCCCTGAGATGAAAAAAGTTGATTTCAGAGCATGATTTTTGAACAGGAGCTTCAACGGTTTTGTGGCATATGATAAATTCCCTAAGCCCCGGACCCATCGATTTTGGTCAAAAATGAAAATTTTAAAAGTGCCCCTATTTCTGCTTTAAACTTTAGTTACCATCCCAAAATGAATCCCTGAGATGAAAAAAGTTGATTTCGGAGCATGATTTTTGAACAGGAGCTTCAACGGTTTTGGGGCATATGAGAAATTCCCTAAGCCCCGGACCCATCGATTTTGGTCAAAAATGAAAATTTTAAAAGTGCCCCTATTTCTGCTTTAAACTTTAGTTACCATCCCAAAATGAATCCCTGAGATGAAAAAAGTTGATTTCGGAGCATGATTTTTGAACAGGAGCTTCAACGGTTTTGGGGCATATGAGAAATTCCCTAAGCCCCGGACCCATCGATTTTGGTCAAAAATGAAAATTTTAAAAGTGCCCCTATTTCTGCTTTAAACTTTAGTTACCATCCCAAAATGAATCCCTGAGATGAAAAAAGTTGATTTCGGAGCATGATTTTTGAACAGGAGCTTCAACGGTTTTGTGGCATATGAGAAATTCCCTAAGCCCCGGACCCATCGATTTTGGTCTAAAATGAAAATGTTAAAAGTGCCCCTATTTCTGCTTTAAACTTTAGTTACCATCCCAAAATGAATCCCTGAGATAAAAAAAGTTGATTTCAGAGCATGATTTTTGAACAGGAGCTTCAACGGTTTTGTGGCATATGAGAAATTCCCTAAGCATCGGACCCATCGATTTTGGTCTAAAATGAAAATGTTAAAAGTGCCCCTATTTCTGCTTTAAACTTTAGTTACCATCCCAAAATAAATCCCTGAGATGAAAAAAGTTTATTTCGGAGCATGATTTTTGAACAGGAGCTTCAACGGTTTTGGGGCATATGAGAAATTCCCTAAGCCCCGGACCCATCGATTTTGGTCTAAAATGAAAATGTTAAAAGTGCCCCTATTTCTGCTTTAAACTTTAGTTACCATCCCAAAATAAATCCCTGAGATGAAAAAAGTTGATTTCAGAGCATGATTTTTGAACAGGAGCTTCAACTGTTTTGTGGCATATGAGAAATTCCCTAAGCCCCGAACCCATCGATTTTGGTCAAAAATGAAAATTTTAAAAGTGCCCCTATTTCTGCTTTAAACTTTAGTTACCATCCCAAAATCAATCCCTGAGATGAAAAAAGTTGATTTCGGAGCATGATTTTTGAACAGGAGCTTCAACGGTTTTGTGGCATATGAGAAATTCCCTAAGCCCCGGACCCATCGATTTTGGTCAAAAATGAAAATTTTAAAAGTGCCCCTATTTCTGCTTTAAACTTTAGTTACCATCCCAAAATGAATCCCTGAGATGAAAAAAGTTGATTTCGGAGCATGATTTTTGAACAGGAGCTTTTAACGGTTTTGTGGCATATGAGAAACTCCCTAAGCCCCGGACCCATCGATTTTGGTCAAAAATGAAAATTTTAAAAGTGCCCCTATTTCTGCTTTAAACTTTAGTTACCATCCAAAAATGATTCCCTGAGATGAAAAAAGTTGATTTCGGAGCATGATTTTTGAACAGGAGCTTCAACGGATTTGGGGCATATGAGAAATTCCCTAAGCCCCGGACCCATCGATTTTGGTCAAAAATGAAAATTTTAAAAGTGCCCCTATTTCTGCTTTAAACTTTAGTTACCATCCCAAAATGAATCCCTGAGATGAAAAAAGTTGATTTCGGAGCATGATTTTTGAACAGGAGCTTCAACGGTTTTGGGGCATATGAGAAATTCCATAAGCCCCGGACCCATCGATTTTGGTCAAAAATGAAAATTTTAAAAGTGCCCCTATTTCTGCTTTAAACTTTAGTTACCATTCCAAAATGAATCCCTGAGATGAAAAAAGTTGATTTCGGAGCATGATTTTTGAACAGGAGCTTCAACGGTTTTGGGGCATATGAGAAATTCTCTAAGCCCCGGACCCATCGATTTTGGTCAAAAATGAAAATTTTAAAAGTGCCCAAACTTCTGCTTTAAACTTTAGTTACCATCCCAAAATGAATCCCTGAGATGAAAAAAGTTGATTTCGAAGCATGATTTTTGAACAGGAGCTTCAACGGTTTTGTGGCATATGAGAAATTCCCTAAGCCCCGGACCCATCGATTTTGGTCTAAAATGAAAATGTTAAAAGTGCCCCTATTTCTGCTTTAAACTTTAGTTACCATCCCAAAATAAATCCCTGAGATGAAAAAAGTTTATTTCAGAGCATGATTTTTGAACAGGAGCTTCAACGGTTTTGTGGCATATGAGAAATTCCCTAAGCCCCGGACCCATCGATTTTGGTCAAAAATGAAAATTTTAAAAGTGCCCCTATTTCTGCTTTAAACTTTAGTTACCATCCCAAAATGAATCCCTGAGATGAAAAAAGTTGATTTCGGAGCATGATTTTTGAACAGGAGCTTCAACGGTTTTGGGGCATATGAGAAATTCCCTAAGCCCCGGACCCATCGATTTTGGTCAAAAATGAAAATTTTAAAAGTGCCCCTATTTCTGCTTTAAACTTTAGTTACCATCCAAAAATGAATCCCTGAGATGAAAAAAGTTGATTTCGGAGCATGAATTTTGAACAGGAGCTTCAACGGTTTTGGGGCATATGAGAAATTCCCTAAGCCCCGGACCCATCGATTTTGGTCAAAAATGAAAATGTTAAAAGTGCCCCTATTTCTGCTTTAAACTTTAGTTACCATCCCAAAATAAATCCCTGAGATGAAAAAAGTTGATTTCAGAGCATGATTTTTGAACAGGAGCTTCAACGGTTTTGTGGCATATGAGAAATTCCCTAAGCCCCGGACCCATCGATTTTGGTCAAAAATGAAAATTTTAAAAGTGCCCCTATTTCTGCTTTAAACTTTAGTTACCATCCCAAAATGAATCCCTGAGATGAAAAAAGTTGATTTCGGAGCATGATTTTTGAACAGGAGCTTCAACGGTTTTGGGGCATATGAGAAATTCCCTAAGCCCCGGACCCATCGATTTTGGTCAAAAATGAAAATTTTAAAAGTGCCCCTATTTCTGCTTTAAACTTTAGTTACCATCCCAAAATGAATCCCTGAGATGAAAAAAGTTGATTTCGGAGCATGATTTTTGAACAGGAGCTTCAACGGTTTTGGGGCATATGAGAAATTCCCTAAGCCCCGGACCCATCGATTTTGGTCAAAAATGAAAATTTTAAAAGTGCCCCTATTTCTGCTTTAAACTTTAGTTACCATCCCAAAATGAATCCCTGAGATGAAAAAAGTTGATTTCGGAGCATGATTTTTGAACAGGAGCTTCAACGGTTTTGGGGCATATGAGAAATTCCCTAAGCCCCGGACCCATCGATTTTGGTCAAAAATGAAAATGTTAAAAGTGCCCCTATTTCTGCTTTAAACTTTAGTTACCATCCCAAAATAAATCCCTGAGATGAAAAAAGTTGATTTCAGAGCATGATTTTTGAACAGGAGCTTCAACGGATTTGGGGCATATGAGAAATTCCCTAAGCCCCGGACCCATCGATTTTGGTCAAAAATGAAAATTTTAAAAGTGCCCCTATTTCTGCTTTAAACTTTAGTTACCATCCCAAAATGAATCCCTGAGATGAAAAAAGTTGATTTCGGAGCATGATTTTTGAACAGGAGCTTCAACGGTTTTGGGGCATATGAGAAATTCCATAAGCCCCGGACCCATTGATTTTGGTCAAAAATGAAAATTTTAAAAGTGCCCCTATTTCTGCTTTAAACTTTAGTTACCATCCCAAAATGAATCCCTGAGATGAAAAAAGTTGATTTCGGAGCATGATTTTTTAACAGGAGCTTCAACGGTTTTGGGGCATATGAGAAATTCCATAAGCCCCGGACCCATCGATTTTGGTCAAAAATTAAAATTTTAAAAGTGCCCCTATTTCTGCTTTAAACTTTAGTTACCATCCCAAAATGAATCCCTGAGATGAAAAAAGTTGATTTCAGAGCATGATTTTTGAACAGGAGCTTCAACGGTTTTGTGGCATATGAGAAATTCCCTAAGCCCCGGACCCATCGATTTTGGTCAAAAATGAAAATTTTAAAAGTGCCCCTATTTCTGCTTTAAACTTTAGTTACCATCCCCAAATAAATCCCTGAGATGAAAAAAGTTGATTTCAGAGCATGATTTTTGAACAGGAGCTTCAACGGTTTTGTGGCATATGATAAATTCCCTAAGCCCCGGACCCATCGATTTTGGTCAAAAATGAAAATTTTAAAAGTGCCCCTATTTCTGCTTTAAACTTTAGTTACCATCCCAAAATGAATCCCTGAGATGAAAAAAGTTGATTTCGGAGCATGATTTTTGAACAGGAGCTTCAACGGTTTTGGGGCATATGAGAAATTCCCTAAGCCCCGGACCCATCGATTTTGGTCAAAAATGAAAATTTTAAAAGTGCACCTATTTCTGCTTTAAACTTTAGTTACCATCCCAAAATGAATCCCTGAGATGAAAAAAGTTGATTTCGGAGCATGATTTTTGAACAGGAGCTTCAACGGTTTTGGGGCATATGAGAAATTCCCTAAGCCCCGGACCCATCGATTTTGGTCAAAAATGAAAATTTTAAAAATGCCCCTATTTCTGCTTTAAACTTTAGTTACCATCCCAAAATGAATCCCTGAGATGAAAAAAGTTGATTTCGGAGCATGATTTTTGAACAGGAGCTTCAACGGTTTTGTGGCATATGAGAAATTCCCTAAGCCCCGGACCCATCGATTTTGGTCTAAAATGAAAATTTTAAAAGTGCCCCTATTTCTGCTTTAAACTTTAGTTACCATCCCAAAATGAATCCCTGAGATAAAAAAAGTTGATTTCAGAGCATGATTTTTGAACAGGAGCTTCAACGGTTTTGTGGCATATGAGAAATTCCCTAAGCCCCGGACCCATCGATTTTGGTCTAAAATGAAAATGTTAAAAGTGCCCCTATTTCTGCTTTAAACTTTAGTTACCATCCCAAAATAAATCCCTGAGATGAAAAAAGTTTATTTCGGAGCATGATTTTTGAACAGGAGCTTCAACGGTTTTGGGGCATATGAGAAATTCCCTAAGCCCCGGACCCATCGATTTTGGTCTAAAATGAAAATGTTAAAAGTGCCCCTATTTCTGCTTTAAACTTTAGTTACCATCCCAAAATAAATCCCTGAGATGAAAAAAGTTGATTTCAGAGCATGATTTTTGAACAGGAGCTTCAACTGTTTTGTGGCATATGAGAAATTCCCTAAGCCCCGAACCCATCGATTTTGGTCAAAAATGAAAATTTTAAAAGTGCCCCTATTTCTGCTTTAAACTTTAGTTACCATCCCAAAATCAATCCCTGAGATGAAAAAAGTTGATTTCGGAGCATGATTTTTGAACAGGAGCTTCAACGGTTTTGTGGCATATGAGAAATTCCCTAAGCCCCGGACCCATCGATTTTGGTCAAAAATGAAAATTTTAAAAGAGCCCCTATTTCTGCTTTAAACTTTAGTTACCATCCCAAAATGAATCCCTGAGATGAAAAAAGTTGATTTCGGAGCATGATTTTTGAACAGGAGCTTCAACGGTTTTGTGGCATATGAGAAATTCCCTAAGCCCCGGACCCATCGATTTTGGTCAAAAATGAAAATTTTAAAGGTGCCCCTATTTCTGCTTTAAACTTTAGTTACCATCCCAAAATGAATCCCTGAGATGAAAAAAGTTGATTTCAGAGCATGATTTTTGAACAGGAGCTTCAACTGTTTTGTGGCATATGAGAAATTCCCTAAGCCCCGGACCCATCGATTTTGGTCAAAAATGAAAATTTTAAAAGTGCCCCTATTTCTGCTTTAAACTTTAGTTACCATCCCAAAATGAATCCCGTAGATGAAAAAAGTTGATTTCGGAGCATGATTTTTGAACAGGAGCTTCAACGGTTTTGTGGCATATGAGAAATTCCCTAAGCCCCGGACCCATCGATTTTGGTCAAAAATGAAAATTTTAAAAGTGCCCCTATTTCTGCTTTAAACTTTAGTTACCATCCCAAAATGAATCCCTGAGATGAAAAAAGTTGATTTCGGAGCATGATTTTTGAACAGGAGCTTCAACGGTTTTGTGGCATATGAGAAATTCCCTAAGCCCCGGACCCATCGATTTTGGTCAAAAATGAAAATTTTAAAAGTGCCCCTATTTCTGCTTTAAACTTTAGTTACCATCCCAAAATGAATCCCTGAGATGAAAAAAGTTGATTTCGGAGCATGATTTTTGAACAGGAGCTTCAACGGTTTTGGGGCATATGAGAAATTCCCTAAGCCCCGGACCCATCGATTTTGGTCAAAAATGAAAATTTTAAAAATGCCCCTATTTCTGCTTTAAACTTTAGTTACCATCCCAAAATGAATCCCTGAGATGAAAAAAGTTGATTTCGGAGCATGATTTTTGAACAGGAGCTTCAACGGTTTTGTGGCATATGAGAAATTCCCTAAGCCCCGGACCCATCGATTTTGGTCTAAAATGAAAATTTTAAAAGTGCCCCTATTTCTGCTTTAAACTTTAGTTACCATCCCAAAATGAATCCCTGAGATAAAAAAAGTTGATTTCAGAGCATGATTTTTGAACAGGAGCTTCAACGGTTTTGTGGCATATGAGAAATTCCCTAAGCCCCGGACCCATCGATTTTGGTCTAAAATGAAAATGTTAAAAGTGCCCCTATTTCTGCTTTAAACTTTAGTTACCATCCCAAAATAAATCCCTGAGATGAAAAAAGTTTATTTCGGAGCATGATTTTTGAACAGGAGCTTCAACGGTTTTGGGGCATATGAGAAATCCCCTAAGCCCCGGACCCATCGATTTTGGTCTAAAATGAAAATGTTAAAAGTGCCCCTATTTCTGCTTTAAACTTTAGTTACCATCCCAAAATAAATCCCTGAGATGAAAAAAGTTGATTTTAGAGCATGATTTTTGAACAGGAGCTTCAACTGTTTTGTGGCATATGAGAAATTCCCTAAGCCCCGAACCCATCGATTTTGGTCAAAAATGAAAATTTTAAAAGTGCCCCTATTTCTGCTTTAAACTTTAGTTACCATCCCAAAATCAATCCCTGAGATGAAAAAAGTTGATTTCGGAGCATGATTTTTGAACAGGAGCTTCAACGGTTTTGTGGCATATGAGAAATTCCCTAAGCCCCGGACCCATCGATTTTGGTCAAAAATGAAAATTTTAAAAGAGCCCCTATTTCTGCTTTAAACTTTAGTTACCATCCCAAAATGAATCCCTGAGATGAAAAAAGTTGATTTCGGAGCATGATTTTTGAACAGGAGCTTCAACGGTTTTGGGGCATATGAGAAATTCCCTAAGCCCCGGACCCATCGATTTTGGTCAAAAATGAAAATTTTAAAAGTGCCCCTATTTCTGCTTTAAACTTTAGTTACCATCCCAAAATGAATCCCTGAGATGAAAAAAGTTGATTTCGGAGCATGATTTTTGAACAGGAGCTTCAACGGTTTTGTGGCATATGAGAAATTCCCTAAGCCCCGGACCCATCGATTTTGGTCTAAAATGAAAATTTTAAAAGTGCCCCTATTTCTGCTTTAAACTTTAGTTACCATCCCAAAATGAATCCCTGAGATAAAAAAAGTTGATTTCAGAGCATGATTTTTGAACAGGAGCTTCAACGGTTTTGTGGCATATGAGAAATTCCCTAAGCATCGGACCCATCGATTTTGGTCTAAAATGAAAATGTTAAAAGTGCCCCTATTTCTGCTTTAAACTTTAGTTACCATCCCAAAATAAATCCCTGAGATGAAAAAAGTTTATTTCGGAGCATGATTTTTGAACAGGAGCTTCAACGGTTTTGGGGCATATGAGAAATTCCCTAAGCCCCGGACCCATCGATTTTGGTCTAAAATGAAAATGTTAAAAGTGCCCCTATTTCTGCTTTAAACTTTAGTTACCATCCCAAAATAAATCCCTGAGATGAAAAAAGTTGATTTCAGAGCATGATTTTTGAACAGGAGCTTCAACTGTTTTGTGGCATATGAGAAATTCCCTAAGCCCCGAACCCATCGATTTTGGTCAAAAATGAAAATTTTAAAAGTGCCCCTATTTCTGCTTTAAACTTTAGTTACCATCCCAAAATCAATCCCTGAGATGAAAAAAGTTGATTTCGGAGCATGATTTTTGAACAGGAGCTTCAACGGTTTTGTGGCATATGAGAAATTCCCTAAGCCCCGGACCCATCGATTTTGGTCAAAAATGAACATTTTAAAAGTGCCCCTATTTCTGCTTTAAACTTTAGTTACCATCCCAAAATGAATCCCTGAGATGAAAAAAGTTGATTTCGGAGCATGATTTTTGAACAGGAGCTTTTAACGGTTTTGTGGCATATGAGAAACTCCCTAAGCCCCGGACCCATCGATTTTGGTCAAAAATGAAAATTTTAAAAGTGCCCCTATTTCTGCTTTAAACTTTAGTTACCATCCAAAAATGAATCCCTGAGATGAAAAAAGTTGATTTCGGAGCATGATTTTTGAACAGGAGCTTCAACGGATTTGGGGCATATGAGAAATTCCCTAAGCCCCGGACCCATCGATTTTGGTCAAAAATGAAAATTTTAAAAGTGCCCCTATTTCTGCTTTAAACTTTAGTTACCATCCCAAAATGAATCCCTGAGATGAAAAAAGTTGATTTCGGAGCATGATTTTTGAACAGGAGCTTCAACGGTTTTGGGGCATATGAGAAATTCCATAAGCCCCGGACCCATCGATTTTGGTCAAAAATGAAAATTTTAAAAGTGCCCCTATTTCTGCTTTAAACTTTAGTTACCATTCCAAAATGAATCCCTGAGATGAAAAAAGTTGATTTCGGAGCATGATTTTTGAACAGGAGCTTCAACGGTTTTGGGGCATATGAGAAATTCTCTAAGCCCCGGACCCATCGATTTTGGTCAAAAATGAAAATTTTAAAAGTGCCCAAATTTCTGCTTTAAACTTTAGTTACCATCCCAAAATGAATCCCTGAGATGAAAAAAGTTGATTTCGAAGCATGATTTTTGAACAGGAGCTTCAACGGTTTTGTGGCATATGAGAAATTCCCTAAGCCCCGGACCCATCGATTTTGGTCTAAAATGAAAATGTTAAAAGTGCCCCTATTTCTGCTTTAAACTTTAGTTACCATCCCAAAATAAATCCCTGAGATGAAAAAAGTTGATTTTAGAGCATGATTTTTGAACAGGAGCTTCAACTGTTTTGTGGCATATGAGAAATTCCCTAAGCCCCGAACCCATCGATTTTGGTCAAAAATGAAAATTTTAAAAGTGCCCCTATTTCTGCTTTAAACTTTAGTTACCATCCCAAAATCAATCCCTGAGATGAAAAAAGTTGATTTCGGAGCATGATTTTTGAACAGGAGCTTCAACGGTTTTGTGGCATATGAGAAATTCCCTAAGCCCCGGACCCATCGATTTTGGTCTAAAATGAAAATGTTAAAAGTGCCCCTATTTCTGCTTTAAACTTTAGTTACCATCCCAAAATAAATCCCTGAGATGAAAAAAGTTGATTTTAGAGCATGATTTTTGAACAGGAGCTTCAACTGTTTTGTGGCATATGAGAAATTCCCTAAGCCCCGAACCCATCGATTTTGGTCAAAAATGAAAATTTTAAAAGTGCCCCTATTTCTGCTTTAAACTTTAGTTACCATCCCAAAATCAATCCCTGAGATGAAAAAAGTTTATTTCAGAGCATGATTTTTGAACAGGAGCTTCAACGGTTTTGTGGCATATGAGAAATTCCCTAAGCCCCGGACCCATCGATTTTGGTCAAAAATGAAAATTTTAAAAGTGCCCCTATTTCTGCTTTAAACTTTAGTTACCATCCCAAAATGAATCCCTGAGATGAAAAAAGTTGATTTCGGAGCATGATTTTTGAACAGGAGCTTCAACGGTTTTGGGGCATATGAGAAATTCCCTAAGCCCCGGACCCATCGATTTTGGTCAAAAATGAAAATTTTAAAAGTGCCCCTATTTCTGCTTTAAACTTTAGTTACCATCCAAAAATGAATCCCTGAGATGAAAAAAGTTAATTTCGGAGCATGAATTTTGAACAGGAGCTTCAACGGTTTTGGGGCATATGAGAAATTCCCTAAGCCCCGGACCCATCGATTTTGGTCAAAAATGAAAATGTTAAAAGTGCCCCTATTTCTGCTTTAAACTTTAGTTACCATCCCAAAATAAATCCCTGAGATGAAAAAAGTTGATTTCAGAGCATGATTTTTGAACAGGAGCTTCAACGGTTTTGTGGCATATGAGAAATTCCCTAAGCCCCGGACCCATCGATTTTGGTCAAAAATGAAAATTTTAAAAGTGCCCCTATTTCTGCTTTAAACTTTAGTTACCATCCCAAAATGAATCCCTGAGATGAAAAAAGTTGATTTCGGAGCATGATTTTTGAACAGGAGCTTCAACGGTTTTGGGGCATATGAGAAATTCCCTAAGCCCCGGACCCATCGATTTTGGTCAAAAATGAAAATTTTAAAAGTGCCCCTATTTCTGCTTTAAACTTTAGTTACCATCCCAAAATGAATCCCTGAGATGAAAAAAGTTGATTTCGGAGCATGATTTTTGAACAGGAGCTTCAACGGTTTTGGGGCATATGAGAAATTCCCTAAGCCCCGGACCCATCGATTTTGGTCAAAAATGAAAATTTTAAAAGTGCCCCTATTTCTGCTTTAAACTTTAGTTACCATCCCAAAATGAATCCCTGAGATGAAAAAAGTTGATTTCGGAGCATGATTTTTGAACAGGAGCTTCAACGGTTTTGGGGCATATGAGAAATTCCCTAAGCCCCGGACCCATCGATTTTGGTCAAAAATGAAAATGTTAAAAGTGCCCCTATTTCTGCTTTAAACTTTAGTTACCATCCCAAAATAAATCCCTGAGATGAAAAAAGTTGATTTCAGAGCATGATTTTTGAACAGGAGCTTCAACGGATTTGGGGCATATGAGAAATTCCCTAAGCCCCGGACCCATCGATTTTGGTCAAAAATGAAAATTTTAAAAGTGCCCCTATTTCTGCTTTAAACTTTAGTTACCATCCCAAAATGAATCCCTGAGATGAAAAAAGTTGATTTCGGAGCATGATTTTTGAACAGGAGCTTCAACGGTTTTGGGGCATATGAGAAATTCCATAAGCCCCGGACCCATTGATTTTGGTCAAAAATGAAAATTTTAAAAGTGCCCCTATTTCTGCTTTAAACTTTAGTTACCATCCCAAAATGAATCCCTGAGATGAAAAAAGTTGATTTCGGAGCATGATTTTTTAACAGGAGCTTCAACGGTTTTGGGGCATATGAGAAATTCCATAAGCCCCGGACCCATCGATTTTGGTCAAAAATTAAAATTTTAAAAGTGCCCCTATTTCTGCTTTAAACTTTAGTTACCATCCCAAAATCAATCCCTGAGATGAAAAAAGTTGATTTCAGAGCATGATTTTTGAACAGGAGCTTCAACGGTTTTGTGGCATATGAGAAATTCCCTAAGCCCCGGACCCATCGATTTTGGTCAAAAATGAAAATTTTAAAAGTGCCCCTATTTCTGCTTTAAACTTTAGTTACCATCCCCAAATAAATCCCTGAGATGAAAAAAGTTGATTTCAGAGCATGATTTTTGAACAGGAGCTTCAACGGTTTTGTGGCATATGATAAATTCCCTAAGCCCCGGACCCATCGATTTTGGTCAAAAATGAAAATTTTAAAAGTGCCCCTATTTCTGCTTTAAACTTTAGTTACCATCCCAAAATGAATCCCTGAGATGAAAAAAGTTGATTTCGGAGCATGATTTTTGAACAGGAGCTTCAACGGTTTTGGGGCATATGAGAAATTCCCTAAGCCCCGGACCCATCGATTTTGGTCAAAAATGAAAATTTTAAAAGTGCCCCTATTTCTGCTTTAAACTTTAGTTACCATCCCAAAATGAATCCCTGAGATGAAAAAAGTTGATTTCGGAGCATGATTTTTGAACAGGAGCTTCAACGGTTTTGGGGCATATGAGAAATTCCCTAAGCCCCGGACCCATCGATTTTGGTCAAAAATGAAAATTTTAAAAATGCCCCTATTTCTGCTTTAAACTTTAGTTACCATCCCAAAATGAATCCCTGAGATGAAAAAAGTTGATTTCGGAGCATGATTTTTGAACAGGAGCTTCAACGGTTTTGTGGCATATGAGAAATTCCCTAAGCCCCGGACCCATCGATTTTGGTCTAAAATGAAAATTTTAAAAGTGCCCCTATTTCTGCTTTAAACTTTAGTTACCATCCCAAAATGAATCCCTGAGATAAAAAAAGTTGATTTCAGAGCATGATTTTTGAACAGGAGCTTCAACGGTTTTGTGGCATATGAGAAATTCCCTAAGCCCCGGACCCATCGATTTTGGTCTAAAATGAAAATGTTAAAAGTGCCCCTATTTCTGCTTTAAACTTTAGTTACCATCCCAAAATAAATCCCTGAGATGAAAAAAGTTTATTTCGGAGCATGATTTTTGAACAGGAGCTTCAACGGTTTTGGGGCATATGAGAAATTCCCTAAGCCCCGGACCCATCGATTTTGGTCTAAAATGAAAATGTTAAAAGTGCCCCTATTTCTGCTTTAAACTTTAGTTACCATCCCAAAATAAATCCCTGAGATGAAAAAAGTTGATTTCAGAGCATGATTTTTGAACAGGAGCTTCAACTGTTTTGTGGCATATGAGAAATTCCCTAAGCCCCGAACCCATCGATTTTGGTCAAAAATGAAAATTTTTAAAGTGCCCCTATTTCTGCTTTAAACTTTAGTTACCATCCCAAAATCAATCCCTGAGATGAAAAAAGTTGATTTCGGAGCATGATTTTTGAACAGGAGCTTCAACGGTTTTGTGGCATATGAGAAATTCCCTAAGCCCCGGACCCATCGATTTTGGTCAAAAATGAAAATTTTAAAAGAGCCCCTATTTCTGCTTTAAACTTTAGTTACCATCCCAAAATGAATCCCTGAGATGAAAAAAGTTGATTTCGGAGCATGATTTTTGAACAGGAGCTTCAACGGTTTTGTGGCATATGAGAAATTCCCTAAGCCCCGGACCCATCGATTTTGGTCAAAAATGAAAATTTTAAAGGTGCCCCTATTTCTGCTTTAAACTTTAGTTACCATCCCAAAATGAATCCCGTAGATGAAAAAAGTTGATTTCGGAGCATGATTTTTGAACAGGAGCTTCAACGGTTTTGTGGCATATGAGAAATTCCCTAAGCCCCGGACCCATCGATTTTGGTCAAAAATAAAAATTTTAAAAGTGCCCCTATTTCTGCTTTAAACTTTAGTTACCATCCCAAAATGAATCCCGTAGATGAAAAAAGTTGATTTCGGAGCATGATTTTTGAACAGGAGCTTCAACGGTTTTGTGGCATATGAGAAATTCCCTAAGCCCCGGACCGATCGATTTTAGTCAAAAATGAAAATTTTTAAAAGTGCCCCTATTTCTGCTTTAAACTTTAGTTACCATCCCAAAATGAATCCCTGAGATGAAAAAAGTTGATTTCGGAGCATGATTTTTGAACAGGAGCTTCAACGGTTTTGTGGCATATGAGAAATTCCCTAAGCCCCGGACCCATCGATTTTGGTCAAAAATGAAAATTTTAAAAGTGCCCCTATTTCTGCTTTAAACTTTAGTTACCATCCCAAAATGAATCCCTGAGATGAAAAAAGTTGATTTCGGAGCATGATTTTTGAACAGGAGCTTCAACGGTTTTGTGGCATATGAGAAATTCCCTAAGCCCCGGACCCATCGATTTTGGTCTAAAATGAAAATTTTAAAAGTGCCCCTATTTCTGCTTTAAACTTTAGTTACCATCCCAAAATGAATCCCTGAGATAAAAAAAGTTGATTTCAGAGCATGATTTTTGAACAGGAGCTTCAACGGTTTTGTGGCATATGAGAAATTCCCTAAGCCCCGGACCCATCGATTTTGGTCTAAAATGAAAATGTTAAAAGTGCCCCTATTTCTGCTTTAAACTTTAGTTACCATCCCAAAATAAATCCCTGAGATGAAAAAAGTTTATTTCGGAGCATGATTTTTGAACAGGAGCTTCAACGGTTTTGGGGCATATGAGAAATTCCCTAAGCCCCGGACCCATCGATTTTGGTCTAAAATGAAAATGTTAAAAGTGCCCCTATTTCTGCTTTAAACTTTAGTTACCATCCCAAAATAAATCCCTGAGATGAAAAAAGTTGATTTCGGAGCATGATTTTTGAACAGGAGCTTCAACGGTTTTGTGGCATATGAGAAATTCCCTAAGCCCCGGACCCATCGATTTTGGTCAAAAATGAAAATTTTAAAAGAGCCCCTATTTCTGCTTTAAACTTTAGTTACCATCCCAAAATGAATCCCTGAGATGAAAAAAGTTGATTTCGGAGCATGATTTTTGAACAGGAGCTTCAACGGTTTTGTGGCATATGAGAAATTCCCTAAGCCCCGGACCCATCGATTTTGGTCAAAAATGAAAATTTTAAAGGTGCCCCTATTTCTGCTTTAAACTTTAGTTACCATCCCAAAATGAATCCCTGAGATGAAAAAAGTTGATTTCAGAGCATGATTTTTGAACAGGAGCTTCAACTGTTTTGTGGCATATGAGAAATTCCCTAAGCCCCGGACCCATCGATTTTGGTCAAAAATGAAAATTTTAAAAGTGCCCCTATTTCTGCTTTAAACTTTAGTTACCATCCCAAAATGAATCCCGTAGATGAAAAAAGTTGATTTCGGAGCATGATTTTTGAACAGGAGCTTCAACGGTTTTGTGGCATATGAGAAATTCCCTAAGCCCCGGACCCATCGATTTTGGTCAAAAATGAAAATTTTAAAAGTGCCCCTATTTCTGCTTTAAACTTTAGTTACCATCCCAAAATGAATCCCGTAGATGAAAAAAGTTGATTTCGGAGCATGATTTTTGAACAGGAGCTTCAACGGTTTTGTGGCATATGAGAAATTCCCTAAGCCCCGGACCGATCGATTTTAGTCAAAAATGAAAATTTTTAAAAGTGCCCCTATTTCTGCTTTAAACTTTAGTTACCATCCCAAAATGAATCCCTGAGATGAAAAAAGTTGATTTCGGAGCATGATTTTTGAACAGGAGCTTCAACGGTTTTGTGCATATGAGAAATTCCCTAAGCCCCGGACCCATCGATTTTGGTCTAAAATGAAAATTTTAAAAGTGCCCCTATTTCTGCTTTAAACTTTAGTTACCATCCCAAAATGAATCCCTGAGATGAAAAAAGTTGATTTCGGAGCATGATTTTTGAACAGGAGCTTCAACGGTTTTGGGGCATATGAGAAATTCCCTAAGCCCCGGACCCATCGATTTTGGTCAAAAATGAAAATTTTAAAAGTGCCCCTATTTCTGCTTTAAACTTTAGTTACCATCCCAAAATGAATCCCTGAGATGAAAAAAGTTGATTTCGGAGCATGATTTTTGAACAGGAGCTTCAACGGTTTTGGGGCATATGAGAAATTCCCTAAGCCCCGGACCCATCGATTTTGGTCAAAAATGAAAATGTTAAAAGTGCCCCTATTTCTGCTTTAAACTTTAGTTACCATCCCAAAATAAATCCCTGAGATGAAAAAAGTTGATTTCAGAGCATGATTTTTGAACAGGAGCTTCAACGGATTTGGGGCATATGAGAAATTCCCTAAGCCCCGGACCCATCGATTTTGGTCAAAAATGAAAATTTTAAAAGTGCCCCTATTTCTGCTTTAAACTTTAGTTACCATCCCAAAATGAATCCCTGAGATGAAAAAAGTTGATTTCGGAGCATGATTTTTGAACAGGAGCTTCAACGGTTTTGGGGCATATGAGAAATTCCATAAGCCCCGGACCCATTGATTTTGGTCAAAAATGAAAATTTTAAAAGTGCCCCTATTTCTGCTTTAAACTTTAGTTACCATCCCAAAATGAATCCCTGAGATGAAAAAAGTTGATTTCGGAGCATGATTTTTTAACAGGAGCTTCAACGGTTTTGGGGCATATGAGAAATTCCATAAGCCCCGGACCCATCGATTTTGGTCAAAAATTAAAATTTTAAAAGTGCCCCTATTTCTGCTTTAAACTTTAGTTACCATCCCAAAATGAATCCCTGAGATGAAAAAAGTTGATTTCAGAGCATGATTTTTGAACAGGAGCTTCAACGGTTTTGTGGCATATGAGAAATTCCCTAAGCCCCGGACCCATCGATTTTGGTCAAAAATGAAAATTTTAAAAGTGCCCCTATTTCTGCTTTAAACTTTAGTTACCATCCCCAAATAAATCCCTGAGATGAAAAAAGTTGATTTCAGAGCATGATTTTTGAACAGGAGCTTCAACGGTTTTGTGGCATATGATAAATTCCCTAAGCCCCGGACCCATCGATTTTGGTCAAAAATGAAAATTTTAAAAGTGCCCCTATTTCTGCTTTAAACTTTAGTTACCATCCCAAAATGAATCCCTGAGATGAAAAAAGTTGATTTCGGAGCATGATTTTTGAACAGGAGCTTCAACGGTTTTGGGGCATATGAGAAATTCCCTAAGCCCCGGACCCATCGATTTTGGTCAAAAATGAAAATTTTAAAAGTGCCCCTATTTCTGCTTTAAACTTTAGTTACCATCCCAAAATGAATCCCTGAGATGAAAAAAGTTGATTTCGGAGCATGATTTTTGAACAGGAGCTTCAACGGTTTTGGGGCATATGAGAAATTCCCTAAGCCCCGGACCCATCGATTTTGGTCAAAAATGAAAATTTTAAAAATGCCCCTATTTCTGCTTTAAACTTTAGTTACCATCCCAAAATGAATCCCTGAGATGAAAAAAGTTGATTTCAAAGCATGATTTTTGAACAGGAGCTTCAACGGTTTTGTGGCATATGAGAAATTCCCTAAGCCCCGGACCCATCGATTTTGGTCTAAAATGAAAATTTTAAAAGTGCCCCTATTTCTGCTTTAAACTTTAGTTACCATCCCAAAATGAATCCCTGAGATAAAAAAAGTTGATTTCAGAGCATGATTTTTGAACAGGAGCTTCAACGGTTTTGTGGCATATGAGAAATTCCCTAAGCCCCGGACCCATCGATTTTGGTCTAAAATGAAAATGTTAAAAGTGCCCCTATTTCTGCTTTAAACTTTAGTTACCATCCCAAAATAAATCCCTGAGATGAAAAAAGTTTATTTCGGAGCATGATTTTTGAACAGGAGCTTCAACGGTTTTGGGGCATATGAGAAATTCCCTAAGCCCCGGACCCATCGATTTTGGTCTAAAATGAAAATGTTAAAAGTGCCCCTATTTCTGCTTTAAACTTTAGTTACCATCCCAAAATAAATCCCTGAGATGAAAAAAGTTGATTTCAGAGCATGATTTTTGAACAGGAGCTTCAACTGTTTTGTGGCATATGAGAAATTCCCTAAGCCCCGAACCCATCGATTTTGGTCAAAAATGAAAATTTTTAAAGTGCCCCTATTTCTGCTTTAAACTTTAGTTACCATCCCAAAATCAATCCCTGAGATGAAAAAAGTTGATTTCGGAGCATGATTTTTGAACAGGAGCTTCAACGGTTTTGTGGCATATGAGAAATTCCCTAAGCCCCGGACCCATCGATTTTGGTCAAAAATGAAAATTTTAAAAGAGCCCCTATTTCTGCTTTAAACTTTAGTTACCATCCCAAAATGAATCCCTGAGATGAAAAAAGTTGATTTCGGAGCATGATTTTTGAACAGGAGCTTCAACGGTTTTGTGGCATATGAGAAATTCCCTAAGCCCCGGACCCATCGATTTTGGTCAAAAATGAAAATTTTAAAGGTGCCCCTATTTCTGCTTTAAACTTTAGTTACCATCCCAAAATGAATCCCGTAGATGAAAAAAGTTGATTTCGGAGCATGATTTTTGAACAGGAGCTTCAACGGTTTTGTGGCATATGAGAAATTCCCTAAGCCCCGGACCCATCGATTTTGGTCAAAAATGAAAATTTTAAAAGTGCCCCTATTTCTGCTTTAAACTTTAGTTACCATCCCAAAATGAATCCCGTAGATGAAAAAAGTTGATTTCGGAGCATGATTTTTGAACAGGAGCTTCAACGGTTTTGTGGCATATGAGAAATTCCCTAAGCCCCGGACCGATCGATTTTAGTCAAAAATGAAAATTTTTAAAAGTGCCCCTATTTCTGCTTTAAACTTTAGTTACCATCCCAAAATGAATCCCTGAGATGAAAAAAGTTGATTTCGGAGCATGATTTTTGAACAGGAGCTTCAACGGTTTTGTGGCATATGAGAAATTCCCTAAGCCCCGGACCCATCGATTTTGGTCAAAAATGAAAATTTTAAAAGTGCCCCTATTTCTGCTTTAAACTTTAGTTACCATCCCAAAATGAATCCCTGAGATGAAAAAAGTTGATTTCGGAGCATGATTTTTGAACAGGAGCTTCAACGGTTTTGTGGCATATGAGAAATTCCCTAAGCCCCGGACCCATCGATTTTGGTCTAAAATGAAAATTTTAAAAGTGCCCCTATTTCTGCTTTAAACTTTAGTTACCATCCCAAAATGAATCCCTGAGATAAAAAAAGTTGATTTCAGAGCATGATTTTTGAACAGGAGCTTCAACGGTTTTGTGGCATATGAGAAATTCCCTAAGCCCCGGACCCATCGATTTTGGTCTAAAATGAAAATGTTAAAAGTGCCCCTATTTCTGCTTTAAACTTTAGTTACCATCCCAAAATAAATCCCTGAGATGAAAAAAGTTTATTTCGGAGCATGATTTTTGAACAGGAGCTTCAACGGTTTTGGGGCATATGAGAAATTCCCTAAGCCCCGGACCCATCGATTTTGGTCTAAAATGAAAATGTTAAAAGTGCCCCTATTTCTGCTTTAAACTTTAGTTACCATCCCAAAATAAATCCCTGAGATGAAAAAAGTTGATTTCAGAGCATGATTTTTGAACAGGAGCTTCAACTGTTTTGTGGCATATGAGAAATTCCCTAAGCCCCGAACCCATCGATTTTGGTCAAAAATGAAAATTTTTAAAGTGCCCCTATTTCTGCTTTAAACTTTAGTTACCATCCCAAAATCAATCCCTGAGATGAAAAAAGTTGATTTCGGAGCATGATTTTTGAACAGGAGCTTCAACGGTTTTGTGGCATATGAGAAATTCCCTAAGCCCCGGACCCATCGATTTTGGTCAAAAATGAAAATTTTAAAAGAGCCCCTATTTCTGCTTTAAACTTTAGTTACCATCCCAAAATGAATCCCTGAGATGAAAAAAGTTGATTTCGGAGCATGATTTTTGAACAGGAGCTTCAACGGTTTTGTGGCATATGAGAAATTCCCTAAGCCCCGGACCCATCGATTTTGGTCAAAAATGAAAATTTTAAAGGTGCCCCTATTTCTGCTTTAAACTTTAGTTACCATCCCAAAATGAATCCCTGAGATGAAAAAAGTTGATTTCAGAGCATGATTTTTGAACAGGAGCTTCAACTGTTTTGTGGCATATGAGAAATTCCCTAAGCCCCGGACCCATCGATTTTGGTCAAAAATGAAAATTTTAAAAGTGCCCCTATTTCTGCTTTAAACTTTAGTTACCATCCCAAAATGAATCCCGTAGATGAAAAAAGTTGATTTCGGAGCATGATTTTTGAACAGGAGCTTCAACGGTTTTGTGGCATATGAGAAATTCCCTAAGCCCCGGACCCATCGATTTTGGTCAAAAATGAAAATTTTAAAAGTGCCCCTATTTCTGCTTTAAACTTTAGTTACCATCCCAAAATGAATCCCGTAGATGAAAAAAGTTGATTTCGGAGCATGATTTTTGAACAGGAGCTTCAACGGTTTTGTGGCATATGAGAAATTCCCTAAGCCCCGGACCGATCGATTTTAGTCAAAAATGAAAATTTTTAAAAGTGCCCCTATTTCTGCTTTAAACTTTAGTTACCATCCCAAAATGAATCCCTGAGATGAAAAAAGTTGATTTCGGAGCATGATTTTTGAACAGGAGCTTCAACGGTTTTGTGCATATGAGAAATTCCCTAAGCCCCGGACCCATCGATTTTGGTCTAAAATGAAAATTTTAAAAGTGCCCCTATTTCTGCTTTAAACTTTAGTTACCATCCCAAAATGAATCCCTGAGATGAAAAAAGTTGATTTCGGAGCATGATTTTTGAACAGGAGCTTCAACGGTTTTGGGGCATATGAGAAATTCCCTAAGCCCCGGACCCATCGATTTTGGTCAAAAATGAAAATTTTAAAAGTGCCCCTATTTCTGCTTTAAACTTTAGTTACCATCCCAAAATGAATCCCTGAGATGAAAAAAGTTGATTTCGGAGCATGATTTTTGAACAGGAGCTTTTAACGGTTTTGTGCCATATGAGAAACTCCCTAAGCCCCGGACCCATCGATTTTGGTCAAAAATGAAAATTTTAAAAGTGCCCCTATTTCTGCTTTAAACTTTAGTTACCATCCAAAAATGAATCCCTGAGATGAAAAAAGTTGATTTCGGAGCATGATTTTTGAACAGGAGCTTCAACGGATTTGGGGCATATGAGAAATTCCCTAAGCCCCGGACCCATCGATTTTGGTCAAAAATGAAAATTTTAAAAGTGCCCCTATTTCTGCTTTAAACTTTAGTTACCATCCCAAAATGAATCCCTGAGATGAAAAAAGTTGATTTCGGAGCATGATTTTTGAACAGGAGCTTCAACGGTTTTGGGGCATATGAGAAATTCCATAAGCCCCGGACCCATCGATTTTGGTCAAAAATGAAAATTTTAAAAGTGCCCCTATTTCTGCTTTAAACTTTAGTTACCATCCCAAAATGAATCCCTGAGATGAAAAAAGTTGATTTCGAAGCATGATTTTTGAACAGGAGCTTCAACGGTTTTGTGGCATATGAGAAATTCCCTAAGCCCCGGACCCATCGATTTTGGTCTAAAATGAAAATGTTAAAAGTGCCCCTATTTCTGCTTTAAACTTTAGTTACCATCCCAAAATAAATCCCTGAGATGAAAAAAGTTTATTTCAGAGCATGATTTTTGAACAGGAGCTTCAACGGTTTTGTGGCATATGAGAAATTCCCTAAGCCCCGGACCCATCGATTTTGGTCAAAAATGAAAATTTTAAAAGTGCCCCTATTTCTGCTTTAAACTTTAGTTACCATCCCAAAATGAATCCCTGAGATGAAAAAAGTTGATTTCGGAGCATGATTTTTGAACAGGAGCTTCAACGGTTTTGGGGCATATGAGAAATTCCCTAAGCCCCGGACCCATCGATTTTGGTCAAAAATGAAAATTTTAAAAGTGCCCCTATTTCTGCTTTAAACTTTAGTTACCATCCCAAAATGAATCCCTGAGATGAAAAAAGTTGATTTCGGAGCATGATTTTTGAACAGGAGCTTCAACGGTTTTGGGGCATATGAGAAATTCCCTAAGCCCCGGACCCATCGATTTTGGTCAAAAATGAAAATGTTAAAAGTGCCCCTATTTCTGCTTTAAACTTTAGTTACCATCCCAAAATAAATCCCTGAGATGAAAAAAGTTGATTTCAGAGCATGATTTTTGAACAGGAGCTTCAACGGTTTTGTGGCATATGAGAAATTCCCTAAGCCCCGGACCCATCGATTTTGGTCAAAAATGAAAATTTTAAAAGTGCCCCTATTTCTGCTTTAAACTTTAGTTACCATCCCAAAATGAATCCCTGAGATGAAAAAAGTTGATTTCGGAGCATGATTTTTGAACAGGAGCTTCAACGGTTTTGGGGCATATGAGAAATTCCCTAAGCCCCGGACCCATCGATTTTGGTCAAAAATGAAAATTTTAAAAGTGCCCCTATTTCTGCTTTAAACTTTAGTTACCATCCCAAAATGAATCCCTGAGATGAAAAAAGTTGATTTCAGAGCATGATTTTTGAACAGGAGCTTCAACGGTTTTGTGGCATATGAGAAATTCCCTAAGCCCCGGACCCATCGATTTTGGTCAAAAATGAAAATTTTAAAAGTGCCCCTATTTCTGCTTTAAACTTTAGTTACCATCCCAAAATGAATCCCTGAGATGAAAAAAGTTGATTTCGGAGCATGATTTTTGAACAGGAGCTTCAACGGTTTTGGGGCATATGAGAAATTCCCTAAGCCCCGGACCCATCGATTTTGGTCAAAAATGAAAATTTTAAAAGTGCCCCTATTTCTGCTTTAAACTTTAGTTACCATCCCAAAATGAATCCCTGAGATGAAAAAAGTTGATTTCGGAGCATGATTTTTGAACAGGAGCTTCAACGGTTTTGGGGCATAGGAGAAATTCCCTAAGCCCCGGACCCATCGATTTTGATCAAAAATGAAAATTTTAAAAGTGTCCCTATTTCTGCTTTAAACTTTAGTTACCATTCCAAAATGAATCCCTGAGATGAAAAAAGTTGATTTCGGAGCATGATTTTTGAACAGGAGCTTCAACGGTTTTGGGGCATATGAGAAATTCCCTAAGCCCCGGACCCATCGATTTTGGTCTAAAATGAAAATTTTAAAAGTGCCCCTATTTCTGCTTTAAACTTTAGTTACCATCCCAAAATGAATCCCTGAGATGAAAAAAGTTGATTTCAGAGCATGATTTTTGAACAGGAGCTTCAACGGTTTTGTGGCATATGAGAAATTCCCTAAGCCCCGGACCCATCGATTTTGGTCTAAAATGAAAATGTTAAAAGTGCCCCTATTTATGCTTTAAACTTTAGTTACCATCACAAAATAAATCCCTGAGATGAAAAAAGTTTATTTCAGAGCATGATTTTTGAACAGGAGCTTCAACGGTTTTGTGGCATATGAGAAATTCCCTAAGCCCCGGACCCATCGATTTTGGTCAAAAATGAAAATTTTAAAAGTGCCCCTATTTCTGCTTTAAACTTTAGTTACCATCCCAAAATGAATCCCTGATATGAAAAAAGTTGATTTCGGAGCATGATTTTTGAACAGGAGCTTCAACGGTTTTGGGGCATATGAGAAATTCCCTAAGCCCCGGACCCATCGATTTTGGTCAAAAATGAAAATTTTAAAAGTGCCCCTATTTCTGCTTTAAACTTTAGTTACCATCCCAAAATGAATCCCTGAGATGAAAAAAGTAGATTTCGGAGCATGATTTTTGAACAGGAGCTTCAACGGTTTTGGGGCATATGAGAAATTCCCTAAGCCCCGGACCCATCGATTTTGGTCAAAAATGAACATTTTAAAAGTGCCCCTATTTCTGCTTTAAACTTTAGTTACCATCCCAAAATGAATCCCTGAGATGAAAAAAGTTGATTTCGGAGCATGATTTTTGAACAGGAGCTTCAACGGTTTTGTGGCATATGAGAAATTCCCTAAGCCCCGGACCCATCGATTTTGGTCAAAAATGAAAATTTTAAAAGTGCCCCTATTTCTGCTTTAAACTTTAGTTACCATCCCAAAATGAATCCCTGAGATGAAAAAAGTTGATTTCGGAGCATGATTTTTGAACAGGAGCTTCAACGGTTTTGTGGCATATGAGAAATTCCCTAAGCCCCGGACCCATCGATTTTGGTCAAAAATGAAAATTTTAAAAGTGCCCCTATTTCTGCTTTAAACTTTAGTTACCATCCCAAAATGAATCCCTGAGATGAAAAAAGTTGATTTCGGAGCATGATTTTTGAACAGGAGCTTCAACGGTTTGGGGGCATATGAGAAATTCCCTAAGCCCCGGACCCATCGATTTTGGTCAAAAATGAAAATTTTAAAAGTGTCCATATTTCTGTTTTAAACTTTAGTTACCATCCCAAAATGAATCCCTGAGATGAAAAAAGTTGATTTCGGAGCATGATTTTTGAACAGGAGCTTCAACGGTTTTGTGGCATATGAGAAATTCCCTAAGCCCCGGACCCATCGATTTTGGTCAAAAATGAAAATTTTAAAAGTGCCCCTATTTCTGCTTTAAACTTTAGTTACCATCCCAAAATGAATCCCTGAGATGAAAAAAGTTGATTTCGGAGCATGATTTTTGAACAGGAGCTTCAACGGTTTGGGGGCATATGAGAAATTCCCTAAGCCCCGGACCCATCGATTTTGGTCAAAAATGAAAATTTTAAAAGTGTCCCTATTTCTGTTTTAAACTTTAGTTACCATCCCAAAATGAATCCCTGAGATGAAAAAAGTTGATTTCGGAGCATGATTTTTTAACAGGAGCTTCAACGGTTTTGGGGCATATGAGAAATTCCATAAGCCCCGGACCCATCGATTTTGGTCAAAAATGAAAATTTTAAAAGTGCCCCTATTTCTGCTTTAAACTTTAGTTACCATCCCAAAATGAAACCCTGAGATGAAAAAAGTAGATTTCGGAGCATGATTTTTGAACAGGAGCTTCAACGGTTTTGGGGCATATGAGAAATTCCCTAAGCCCCGGACCCATCGATTTTGGTCAAAAATGAAAATTTTAAAAGTGCCCCTATTTCTGCTTTAAACTTTAGTTACCATCCCAAAATGAATCCCTGAGATGAAAAAAGTTGATTTCGGAGCATGATTTTTGAACAGGAGTTTCAACGGTTTTGGGGCATATGAGAAATTCCCTAAGCCCCGGACCCATCGATTTTGGTCAAAAATGAAAATTTTAAAAGTGCCCCTATTTCTGCTTTAAACTTTAGTTACCATCCCAAAATGAATCCCTGAGATGAAAAAAAGTTGATTTCGGAGCATGATTTTTGAACAGGAGCTTCAACGGTTTTGTGGCATATGAGAAATTCCCTAAGCCCCGGACCCATCGATTTTGGTCAAAAATGAAAATTTTAAAAGTGCCCCTATTTCTGCTTTAAACTTTAGTTACCATCCCAAAATGAATCCCTGAGATGAAAAAAGTTGATTTCGGAGCATGATTTTTGAACAGGATCTTCAACGGTTTGGGGGCATATGAGAAATTCCCTAAGCCCCGGACCCATCGATTTTGGTCAAAAATGAAAATTTTAAAAGTGTCCATATTTCTGTTTTAAACTTTAGTTACCATCCCAAAATGAATCCCTGAGATGAAAAAAGTTGATTTCGGAGCATGATTTTTGAACAGGAGCTTCAACGGTTTTGGGGCATATGAGAAATTCCCTAAGCCCCAGACCCATCGATTTTGGTCAAAAATGAAAATTTTAAAAGTGCCCCTATTTCTGCTTTAAACTTTAGTTACCATCCCAAAATGAATCCCTGAGATGAAAAAAGTTGATTTCGGAGCATGATTTTTGAACAGGAGCTTCAACGGATTTGGGGCATATGAGAAATTCCCTAAGCCCCGGACCCATCGATTTTGGTCAAAAATGAAAATTTTAAAAGTGCCCCTATTTCTGCTTTAAACTTTAGTTACCATCCCAAAATGAATCCCTGAGATGAAAAAAGTTGATTTCGGAGCATGATTTTTTAACAGGAGCTTCAACGGTTTTGGGGCATATGAGAAATTCCATAAGCCCCGGACCCATCGATTTTGGTCAAAAATGAAAATTTTAAAAGTGCCCCTATTTCTGCTTTAAACTTTAGTTACCATCCCAAAATGAATCCCTGAGATGAAAAAAGTAGATTTCGGAGCATGATTTTTGAACAGGAGCTTCAACGGTTTTGGGGCATATGAGAAATTCCCTAAGCCCCGGACCCATCGATTTTGGTCAAAAATGAACATTTTAAAAGTGCCCCTATTTCTGCTTTAAACTTTAGTTACCATCCCAAAATGAATCCCTGAGATGAAAAAAGTTGATTTCTGAGCATGATTTTTGAACAGGAGCTTCAACGGTTTTGTGGCATATGAGAAATTCCCTAAGCCCCGGACCCATCGATTTTGGTCAAAAATGAAAATTTTAAAAGTGCCCCTATTTCTGCTTTAAACTTTAGTTACCATCCCAAAATGAATCCCTGAGATGAAAAAAGTTGATTTCGGAGCATGATTTTTGAACAGGAGCTTCAACGGTTTTGTGGCATATGAGAAATTCCCTAAGCCCCGGACCCATCGATTTTGGTCAAAAATGAAAATTTTAAAAGTGCCCCTATTTCTGCTTTAAACTTTAGTTACCATCCCAAAATGAATCCCTGAGATGAAAAAAGTTGATTTCGGAGCATGATTTTTGAACAGGAGCTTCAACGGTTTGGGGGCATATGAGAAATTCCCTAAGCCCCGGACCCATCGATTTTGGTCAAAAATGAAAATTTTAAAAGTGTCCATATTTCTGTTTTAAACTTTAGTTACCATCCCAAAATGAATCCCTGAGATGAAAAAAGTTGATTTCGGAGCATGATTTTTTAACAGGAGCTTCAACGGTTTTGGGGCATATGAGAAATTCCCTAAGCCCCGGACCCATCGATTTTGGTCAAAAATGAACATTTTAAAAGTGCCCCTATTTCTGCTTTAAACTTTAGTTACCATCCCAAAATGAATCCCTGAGATGAAAAAAGTTGATTTCGGAGCATGATTTTTGAACAGGAGCTTCAACGGTTTTGTGGCATATGAGAAATTCCCTAAGCCCCGGACCCATCGATTTTGGTCAAAAATGAAAATTTTAAAAGTGCCCCTATTTCTGCTTTAAACTTTAGTTACCATCCCAAAATGAAACCCTGAGATGAAAAAAGTAGATTTCGGAGCATGATTTTTGAACAGGAGCTTCAACGGTTTTGGGGCATATGAGAAATTCCCTAAGCCCCGGACCCATCGATTTTGGTCAAAAATGAAAATTTTAAAAGTGCCCCTATTTCTGCTTTAAACTTTAGTTACCATCCCAAAATGAATCCCTGAGATGAAAAAAGTTGATTTCGGAGCATGATTTTTGAACAGGAGTTTCAACGGTTTTGGGGCATATGAGAAATTCCCTAAGCCCCGGACCCATCGATTTTGGTCAAAAATGAAAATTTTAAAAGTGCCCCTATTTCTGCTTTAAACTTTAGTTACCATCCCAAAATGAATCCCTGAGATGAAAAAAAGTTGATTTCGGAGCATGATTTTTGAACAGGAGCTTCAACGGTTTTGTGGCATATGAGAAATTCCCTAAGCCCCGGACCCATCGATTTTGGTCAAAAATGAAAATTTTAAAAGTGCCCCTATTTCTGCTTTAAACTTTAGTTACCATCCCAAAATGAATCCCTGAGATGAAAAAAGTTGATTTCGGAGCATGATTTTTGAACAGGAGCTTCAACGGTTTGGGGGCATATGAGAAATTCCCTAAGCCCCGGACCCATCGATTTTGGTCAAAAATGAAAATTTTAAAAGTGTCCATATTTCTGTTTTAAACTTTAGTTACCATCCCAAAATGAATCCCTGAGATGAAAAAAGTTGATTTCGGAGCATGATTTTTGAACAGGAGCTTCAACGGTTTTGGGGCATATGAGAAATTCCCTAAGCCCCAGACCCATCGATTTTGGTCAAAAATGAAAATTTTAAAAGTGCCCCTATTTCTGCTTTAAACTTTAGTTACCATCCCAAAATGAATCCCTGAGATGAAAAAAGTTGATTTCGGAGCATGATTTTTGAACAGGAGCTTCAACGGTTTTGGGGCATATGAGAAATTCCCTAAGCCCCGGACCCATCGATATTGGTCAAAAATGAAAATTTTAAAAGTGCCCCTATTTCTGCTTTAAACTTTAGTTACCATTCCAAAATGAATCCCTGAGATGAAAAAAGTTGATTTCGGAGCATGATTTTTGAACAGGAGCTTCAACGGATTTGGGGCATATGAGAAATTCCCTAAGCCCCGGACCCATCGATTTTGGTCAAAAATGAAAATTTTAAAAGTGCCCCTATTTCTGCTTTAAACTTTAGTTACCATCCCAAAATGAATCCCTGAGATGAAAAAAGTTGATTTCGGAGCATGATTTTTGAACAGGAGCTTCAACGGTTTGGGGGCATATGAGAAATTCCCTAAGCCCCGGACCCATCGATTTTGGTCAAAAATGAAAATTTTAAAAGTGTCCATATTTCTGTTTTAAACTTTAGTTACCATCCCAAAATGAATCCCTGAGATGAAAAAAGTTGATTTCGGAGCATGATTTTTGAACAGGAGCTTCAACGGTTTTGGGGCATATGAGAAATTCCCTAAGCCCCAGACCCATCGATTTTGGTCAAAAATGAAAATTTTAAAAGTGCCCCTATTTCTGCTTTAAACTTTAGTTACCATCCCAAAATGAATCCCTGAGATGAAAAAAGTTGATTTCGGAGCATGATTTTTGAACAGGAGCTTCAACGGTTTTGGGGCATATGAGAAATTCCCTAAGCCCCGGACCCATCGATATTGGTCAAAAATGAAAATTTTAAAAGTGCCCCTATTTCTGCTTTAAACTTTAGTTACCATTCCAAAATGAATCCCTGAGATGAAAAAAGTTGATTTCGGAGCATGATTTTTGAACAGGAGCTTCAACGGATTTGGGGCATATGAGAAATTCCCTAAGCCCCGGACCCATCGATTTTGGTCAAAAATGAAAATTTTAAAAGTGCCCCTATTTCTGCTTTAAACTTTAGTTACCATCCCAAAATGAATCCCTGAGATGAAAAAAGTTGATTTCGGAGCATGATTTTTGAACAGGAGCTTCAAAGGTTTTGGGGCATATGAGAAATTCCCTAAGCCCCGGAGCCATCGATTTTGGTCAAAAATGAAAATTTTAAAAGTGCCCCTATTTCTGCTTTAAACTTTAGTTACCATCCCAAAATCAATCCCTGAGATGAAAAAAGTTGATTTCGGAGCATGATTTTTGAACAGGAGCTTCAACGGTTTTGTGGCATATGAGAAATTCCCTAAGCCCCGGAGCCATCGATTTTGGTCAAAAATGAAAATTTTAAAAGTGCCCCTATTTCTGCTTTAAACTTTAGTTACCATCCCAAAATGAATCCCTGAGATGAAAAAAGTTGATTTCGGAGCATGATTTTTGAACAGGAGCTTCAACGGTTTTGTGGCATATGAGAAATTCCCTAAGCCCCGGACCCATCGATTTTGGTCAAAAATGAAAATTTTAAAGGTGCCCCTATTTCTGCTTTAAACTTTAGTTACCATCCCAAAATGAATCCCTGAGATGAAAAAAGTTGATTTCAGAGCATGATTTTTGAACAGGAGCTTCAACTGTTTTGTGGCATATGAGAAATTCCCTAAGCCCCGGACCCATCGATTTTGGTCAAAAATGAAAATTTTAAAAGTGCCCCTATTTCTGCTTTAAACTTTAGTTACCATCCCAAAATCAATCCCTGAGATGAAAAAAGTTGATTTCGGAGCATGATTTTTGAACAGGAGCTTCAACGGTTTTGTGGCATATGAGAAATTCCCTAAGCCCCGGAGCCATCGATTTTGGTCAAAAATGAAAATTTTAAAAGTGCCCCTATTTCTGCTTTAAACTTTAGTTACCATCCCAAAATGAATCCCGTAGATGAAAAAAGTTGATTTCGGAGCATGATTTTTGAACAGGAGCTTCAACGGTTTTGTGGCATATGAGAAATTCCCTAAGCCCCGGACCCATCGATTTTGGTCAAAAATGAAAATTTTAAAAGTGCCCCTATTTCTGCTTTAAACTTTAGTTACCATCCCAAAATGAATCCCGTAGATGAAAAAAGTTGATTTTGGAGCATGATTTTTGAACAGGAGCTTCAACGGTTTTGTGGCATATGAGAAATTCCCTAAGCCCCGGACCGATCGATTTTAGTCAAAAATGAAAATTTTTAAAAGTGCCCCTATTTCTGCTTTAAACTTTAGTTACCATCCCAAAATGAATCCCTGAGATGAAAAAAGTTGATTTCGGAGCATGATTTTTGAACAGGAGCTTCAACGGTTTTGTGGCATATGAGAAATTCCCTAAGCCCCGGACCCATCGATTTTGGTCAAAAATGAAAATTTTAAAAGTGCCCCTATTTCTGCTTTAAACTTTAGTTACCATCCCAAAATGAATCCCTGAGATGAAAAAAGTTGATTTCGGAGCATGATTTTTGAACAGGAGCTTCAACGGTTTTGGGGCATATGAGAAATTCCCTAAGCCCCGGACCCATCGATTTTGGTCAAAAATGAAAATTTTAAAAGTGCCCCTATTTCTGCTTTAAACTTTAGTTACCATCCCAAAATGAATCCCTGAGATGAAAAAAGTTGATTTCGGAGCATGATTTTTGAACAGGAGCTTTTAACGGTTTTGTGCCATATGAGAAACTCCCTAAGCCCCGGACCCATCGATTTTGGTCAAAAATGAAAATTTTAAAAGTGCCCCTATTTCTGCTTTAAACTTTAGTTACCATCCAAAAATGAATCCCTGAGATGAAAAAAGTTGATTTCGGAGCATGATTTTTGAACAGGAGCTTCAACGGATTTGGGGCATATGAGAAATTCCCTAAGCCCCGGACCCATCGATTTTGGTCAAAAATGAAAATTTTAAAAGTGCCCCTATTTCTGCTTTAAACTTTAGTTACCATCCCAAAATGAATCCCTGAGATGAAAAAAGTTGATTTCGGAGCATGATTTTTGAACAGGAGCTTCAACGGTTTTGGGGCATATGAGAAATTCCATAAGCCCCGGACCCATCGATTTTGGTCAAAAATGAAAATTTTAAAAGTGCCCCTATTTCTGCTTTAAACTTTAGTTACCATTCCAAAATGAATCCCTGAGATGAAAAAAGTTGATTTCGGAGCATGATTTTTGAACAGGAGCTTCAACGGTTTTGGGGCATATGAGAAATTCCCTAAGCCCCGGACCCATCGATTTTGGTCAAAAATGAAAATTTTAAAAGTGCCCCTATTTCTGCTTTAAACTTTAGTTACCATCCCAAAATGAATCCCTGAGATGAAAAAAGTTGATTTCGAAGCATGATTTTTGAACAGGAGCTTCAACGGTTTTGTGGCATATGAGAAATTCCCTAAGCCCCGGACCCATCGATTTTGGTCTAAAATGAAAATGTTAAAAGTGCCCCTATTTCTGCTTTAAACTTTAGTTACCATCCCAAAATAAATCCCTGAGATGAAAAAAGTTTATTTCAGAGCATGATTTTTGAACAGGAGCTTCAACGGTTTTGTGGCATATGAGAAATTCCCTAAGCCCCGGACCCATCGATTTTGGTCAAAAATGAAAATTTTAAAAGTGCCCCTATTTCTGCTTTAAACTTTAGTTACCATCCCAAAATGAATCCCTGAGATGAAAAAAGTTGATTTCGGAGCATGATTTTTGAACAGGAGCTTCAACGGTTTTGGGGCATATGAGAAATTCCCTAAGCCCCGGACCCATCGATTTTGGTCAAAAATGAAAATTTTAAAAGTGCCCCTATTTCTGCTTTAAACTTTAGTTACCATCCCAAAATGAATCCCTGAGATGAAAAAAGTTGATTTCGGAGCATGATTTTTGAACAGGAGCTTCAACGGTTTTGGGGCATATGAGAAATTCCCTAAGCCCCGGACCCATCGATTTTGGTCAAAAATGAAAATTTTAAAAGTGCCCCTATTTCTGCTTTAAACTTTAGTTACCATCCCAAAATGAATCCCTGAGATGAAAAAAGTTGATTTCAGAGCATGATTTTTGAACAGGAGCTTCAACGGTTTTGTGGCATATGAGAAATTCCCTAAGCCCCGGACCCATCGATTTTGGTCAAAAATGAAAATTTTAAAAGTGCCCCTATTTCTGCTTTAAACTTTAGTTACCATCCCAAAATGAATCCCTGAGATGAAAAAAGTTGATTTCGGAGCATGATTTTTGAACAGGAGCTTCAACGGTTTTGGGGCATATGAGAAATTCCCTAAACCCCGGACCCATCGATTTTGGTCAAAAATGAAAATTTTAAAAGTGCCCCTATTTCTGCTTTAAACTTTAGTTACCATCCCAAAATGAATCCCTGAGATGAAAAAAGTTGATTTCGGAGCATGATTTTTGAACAGGAGCTTCAACGGTTTTGGGGCATAGGAGAAATTCCCTAAGCCCCGGACCCATCGATTTTGATCAAAAATGAAAATTTTAAAAGTGTCCCTATTTCTGCTTTAAACTTTAGTTACCATTCCAAAATGAATCCCTGAGATGAAAAAAGTTGATTTCGGAGCATGATTTTTGAACAGGAGCTTCAACGGTTTTGGGGCATATGAGAAATTCCCTAAGCCCCGGACCCATCGATTTTGGTCTAAAATGAAAATTTTAAAAGTGCCCCTATTTCTGCTTTAAACTTTAGTTACCATCCCAAAATGAATCCCTGAGATGAAAAAAGTTGATTTCAGAGCATGATTTTTGAACAGGAGCTTCAACGGTTTTGTGGCATATGAGAAATTCCCTAAGCCCCGGACCCATCGATTTTGGTCTAAAATGAAAATGTTAAAAGTGCCCCTATTTATGCTTTAAACTTTAGTTACCATCACAAAATAAATCCCTGAGATGAAAAAAGTTTATTTCAGAGCATGATTTTTGAACAGGAGCTTCAACGGTTTTGTGGCATATGAGAAATTCCCTAAGCCCCGGACCCATCGATTTTGGTCAAAAATGAAAATTTTAAAAGTGCCCCTATTTCTGCTTTAAACTTTAGTTACCATCCCAAAATGAATCCCTGATATGAAAAAAGTTGATTTCAGAGCATGATTTTTGAACAGGAGCTTCAACGGTTTTGGGGCATATGAGAAATTCCCTAAGCCCCGGACCCATCGATTTTGGTCTAAAATGAAAATTTTAAAAGTGCCCCTATTTCTGCTTTAAACTTTAGTTACCATCCCAAAATGAATCCCTGAGATGAAAAAAGTTGATTTCAGAGCATGATTTTTGAACAGGAGCTTCAACAGTTTTGTGGCATATGAGAAATTCCCTAAGCCCCGGACCCATCGATTTTGGTCAAAAATGAAAATTTAAAAGTGCCCCTATTTCTGATTTAAACTTTAGTTACCATCCCAAAATGAATCCCTGAGATGAAAAAAAGTTGATTTCGGAGCATGATTTTTGAACAGGAGCTTCAACGGTTTTGGGGCATATGAGAAATTCCCTAAGCCCCGGACCCATCGATTTTGGTCAAAAATGAAAATTTTAAAAGTGCCCCTATTTCTGCTTTAAACTTTAGTTACCATCCCAAAATGAATCCCTGAGATGAAAAAAGTTGATTTCGGAGCATGATTTTTGAACAGGAGCTTCAATGGTTTTGTGGCGTATGAGAAATTCCCTAAGCCCCGGACCCATCGATTTTGGTCAAAAATGAAAATGTTAAAAGTGCCCCTATTTCTGCTTTAAACTTTAGTTACCATCCCAAAATAAATCCCTGAGATGAAAAAAGTTTATTTCAGAGCATGATTTTTGAACAGGAGCTTCAACGGTTTTGTGGCATATGAGAAATTCCCTAAGCCCCGGACCCATCGATTTTGGTCAAAAATGAAAATTTTAAAAGTGCCCCTATTTCTGCTTTAAACTTTAGTTACCATCCCAAAATGAATCCCTGAGATGAAAAAAGTTGATTTCGGAGCATGATTTTTGAACAGGAGCTTCAACGGTTTTGGGGCATATGAGAAATTCCCTAAGCCCCGGACCCATCGATTTTGGTCAAAAATGAAAATTTTAAAAGTGCCCCTATTTCTGCTTTAAACTTTAGTTACCATCCCAAAATGAATCCCTGAGATGAAAAAAGTTGATTTCGGAGCATGATTTTTGAACAGGAGCTTCAACGGTTTTGGGGCATATGAAAAATTCCCTAAGCCACGAACCCATCGATTTTGGTCAAAAATGAAAATGTTAAAAGTGCCCCTATTTCTGCTTTAAACTTTAGTTACCATCCCAAAATAAATCCCTGAGATGAAAAAAGTTGATTTCAGAGCATGATTTTTGAACAGGAGCTTCAACGGTTTTGTGGCATATGAGAAATTCCCTAAGCCCCGGACCCATCGATTTTGGTCAAAAATGAAAATTTTAAAAGTGCCCCTATTTCTGCTTTAAACTTTAGTTACCATCCCAAAATGAATCCCTGAGATGAAAAAAGTTGATTTCGGAGCATGATTTTTGAACAGGAGCTTCAACGGTTTTGGGGCATATGAGAAATTCCCTAAGCCCCGGACACATCGATTTTGGTCAAAAATGAAAATTTTAAAAGTGCCCCTATTTCTGCTTTAAACTTTAGTTACCATCCCAAAATGAATCCCTGAGATGAAAAAAGTTGATTTCGGAGCATGATTTTTGAACAGGAGCTTCAACGGTTTTGGGGCATATGAGAAATTCCCTAAGCCCCGGACCCATCGATTTTGGTCAAAAATGAAAATTTTAAAAGTGCCCCTATTTCTGCTTTAAACTTTAGTTACCATCCCAAAATGAATCCCTGAGATGAAAAAAGTTGATTTCGGAGCATGATTTTTGAACAGGAGCTTCAACGGTTTTGGGGCATATGAGAAATTCCCTAAGCCCCGGACCCATCGATTTTGGTCAAAAATGAAAATTTTAAAAGTGCCCCTATTTCTGCTTTAAACTTTAGTTACCATCCCAAAATGAATCCCTGAGATGAAAAAAGTTGATTTCGGAGCATGATTTTTGAACAGGAGCTTCAACGGTTTTGGGGCATATGAGAAATTCCCTAAGCCCCGGGCCCATCGATTTTGGTCAAAAATGAAAATTTTAAAAGTGCCCCTATTTCTGCTTTAAACTTTAGTTACCATCCCAAAATGAATCCCTGAGATGAAAAAAGTTGATTTCGGAGCATGATTTTTGAACAGGAGCTTCAACGGTTTTGGGGCATATGAGAAATTCCCTAAGCCCCGGAGCCATCGATTTTGGTCAAAAATGAAAATTTTAAAAGTGCCCCTATTTCTGCTTTAAACTTTAGTTACCATCCCAAAATGAATCCCTGAGATGAAAAAAGTTGATTTCGGAGCATGATTTTTGAACAGGAGCTTCAACGGTTTTGTGGCATATGAGAAATTCCCTAAGCCCCGGACCCATCGATTTTGGTCAAAAATGAAAATTTTAAAGGTGCCCCTATTTCTGCTTTAAACTTTAGTTACCATCCCAAAATGAATCCCTGAGATGAAAAAAGTTGATTTCAGAGCATGATTTTTGAACAGGAGCTTCAACTGTTTTGTGGCATATGAGAAATTCCCTAAGCCCCGGACCCATCGATTTTGGTCAAAAATGAAAATTTTAAAAGTGCCCCTATTTCTGCTTTAAACTTTAGTTACCATCCCAAAATCAATCCCTGAGATGAAAAAAGTTGATTTCGGAGCATGATTTTTGAACAGGAGCTTCAACGGTTTTGTGGCATATGAGAAATTCCCTAAGCCCCGGAGCCATCGATTTTGGTCAAAAATGAAAATTTTAAAAGTGCCCCTATTTCTGCTTTAAACTTTAGTTACCATCCCAAAATGAATCCCGTAGATGAAAAAAGTTGATTTCGGAGCATGATTTTTGAACAGGAGCTTCAACGGTTTTGTGGCATATGAGAAATTCCCTAAGCCCCGGACCCATCGATTTTGGTCAAAAATGAAAATTTTAAAAGTGCCCCTATTTCTGCTTTAAACTTTAGTTACCATCCCAAAATGAATCCCGTAGATGAAAAAAGTTGATTTCGGAGCATGATTTTTGAACAGGAGCTTCAACGGTTTTGTGGCATATGAGAAATTCCCTAAGCCCCGGACCGATCGATTTTAGTCAAAAATGAAAATTTTTAAAAGTGCCCCTATTTCTGCTTTAAACTTTAGTTACCATCCCAAAATGAATCCCTGAGATGAAAAAAGTTGATTTCGGAGCATGATTTTTGAACAGGAGCTTCAACGGTTTTGTGGCATATGAGAAATTCCCTAAGCCCCGGACCCATCGATTTTGGTCAAAAATGAAAATTTTAAAAGTGCCCCTATTTCTGCTTTAAACTTTAGTTACCATCCCAAAATGAATCCCTGAGATGAAAAAAGTTGATTTCGGAGCATGATTTTTGAACAGGAGCTTCAACGGTTTTGGGGCATATGAGAAATTCCCTAAGCCCCGGACCCATCGATTTTGGTCAAAAATGAAAATTTTAAAAGTGCCCCTATTTCTGCTTTAAACTTTAGTTACCATCCCAAAATGAATCCCTGAGATGAAAAAAGTTGATTTCGGAGCATGATTTTTGAACAGGAGCTTTTAACGGTTTTGTGCCATATGAGAAACTCCCTAAGCCCCGGACCCATCGATTTTGGTCAAAAATGAAAATTTTAAAAGTGCCCCTATTTCTGCTTTAAACTTTAGTTACCATCCAAAAATGAATCCCTGAGATGAAAAAAGTTGATTTCGGAGCATGATTTTTGAACAGGAGCTTCAACGGATTTGGGGCATATGAGAAATTCCCTAAGCCCCGGACCCATCGATTTTGGTCAAAAATGAAAATTTTAAAAGTGCCCCTATTTCTGCTTTAAACTTTAGTTACCATCCCAAAATGAATCCCTGAGATGAAAAAAGTTGATTTCGGAGCATGATTTTTGAACAGGAGCTTCAACGGTTTTGGGGCATATGAGAAATTCCATAAGCCCCGGACCCATCGATTTTGGTCAAAAATGAAAATTTTAAAAGTGCCCCTATTTCTGCTTTAAACTTTAGTTACCATTCCAAAATGAATCCCTGAGATGAAAAAAGTTGATTTCGGAGCATGATTTTTGAACAGGAGCTTCAACGGTTTTGGGGCATATGAGAAATTCCCTAAGCCCCGGACCCATCGATTTTGGTCAAAAATGAAAATTTTAAAAGTGCCCCTATTTCTGCTTTAAACTTTAGTTACCATCCCAAAATGAATCCCTGAGATGAAAAAAGTTGATTTCGAAGCATGATTTTTGAACAGGAGCTTCAACGGTTTTGTGGCATATGAGAAATTCCCTAAGCCCCGGACCCATCGATTTTGGTCTAAAATGAAAATGTTAAAAGTGCCCCTATTTCTGCTTTAAACTTTAGTTACCATCCCAAAATAAATCCCTGAGATGAAAAAAGTTTATTTCAGAGCATGATTTTTGAACAGGAGCTTCAACGGTTTTGTGGCATATGAGAAATTCCCTAAGCCCCGGACCCATCGATTTTGGTCAAAAATGAAAATTTTAAAAGTGCCCCTATTTCTGCTTTAAACTTTAGTTACCATCCCAAAATGAATCCCTGAGATGAAAAAAGTTGATTTCGGAGCATGATTTTTGAACAGGAGCTTCAACGGTTTTGGGGCATATGAGAAATTCCCTAAGCCCCGGACCCATCGATTTTGGTCAAAAATGAAAATTTTAAAAGTGCCCCTATTTCTGCTTTAAACTTTAGTTACCATCCCAAAATGAATCCCTGAGATGAAAAAAGTTGATTTCGGAGCATGATTTTTGAACAGGAGCTTCAACGGTTTTGGGGCATATGAGAAATTCCCTAAGCCCCGGACCCATCGATTTTGGTCAAAAATGAAAATTTTAAAAGTGCCCCTATTTCTGCTTTAAACTTTAGTTACCATCCCAAAATGAATCCCTGAGATGAAAAAAGTTGATTTCAGAGCATGATTTTTGAACAGGAGCTTCAACGGTTTTGTGGCATATGAGAAATTCCCTAAGCCCCGGACCCATCGATTTTGGTCAAAAATGAAAATTTTAAAAGTGCCCCTATTTCTGCTTTAAACTTTAGTTACCATCCCAAAATGAATCCCTGAGATGAAAAAAGTTGATTTCGGAGCATGATTTTTGAACAGGAGCTTCAACGGTTTTGGGGCATATGAGAAATTCCCTAAACCCCGGACCCATCGATTTTGGTCAAAAATGAAAATTTTAAAAGTGCCCCTATTTCTGCTTTAAACTTTAGTTACCATCCCAAAATGAATCCCTGAGATGAAAAAAGTTGATTTCGGAGCATGATTTTTGAACAGGAGCTTCAACGGTTTTGGGGCATAGGAGAAATTCCCTAAGCCCCGGACCCATCGATTTTGATCAAAAATGAAAATTTTAAAAGTGTCCCTATTTCTGCTTTAAACTTTAGTTACCATTCCAAAATGAATCCCTGAGATGAAAAAAGTTGATTTCGGAGCATGATTTTTGAACAGGAGCTTCAACGGTTTTGGGGCATATGAGAAATTCCCTAAGCCCCGGACCCATCGATTTTGGTCTAAAATGAAAATTTTAAAAGTGCCCCTATTTCTGCTTTAAACTTTAGTTACCATCCCAAAATGAATCCCTGAGATGAAAAAAGTTGATTTCAGAGCATGATTTTTGAACAGGAGCTTCAACGGTTTTGTGGCATATGAGAAATTCCCTAAGCCCCGGACCCATCGATTTTGGTCTAAAATGAAAATGTTAAAAGTGCCCCTATTTATGCTTTAAACTTTAGTTACCATCACAAAATAAATCCCTGAGATGAAAAAAGTTTATTTCAGAGCATGATTTTTGAACAGGAGCTTCAACGGTTTTGTGGCATATGAGAAATTCCCTAAGCCCCGGACCCATCGATTTTGGTCAAAAATGAAAATTTTAAAAGTGCCCCTATTTCTGCTTTAAACTTTAGTTACCATCCCAAAATGAATCCCTGATATGAAAAAAGTTGATTTCAGAGCATGATTTTTGAACAGGAGCTTCAACGGTTTTGGGGCATATGAGAAATTCCCTAAGCCCCGGACCCATCGATTTTGGTCTAAAATGAAAATTTTAAAAGTGCCCCTATTTCTGCTTTAAACTTTAGTTACCATCCCAAAATGAATCCCTGAGATGAAAAAAGTTGATTTCAGAGCATGATTTTTGAACAGGAGCTTCAACAGTTTTGTGGCATATGAGAAATTCCCTAAGCCCCGGACCCATCGATTTTGGTCAAAAATGAAAATTTAAAAGTGCCCCTATTTCTGATTTAAACTTTAGTTACCATCCCAAAATGAATCCCTGAGATGAAAAAAAGTTGATTTCGGAGCATGATTTTTGAACAGGAGCTTCAACGGTTTTGGGGCATATGAGAAATTCCCTAAGCCCCGGACCCATCGATTTTGGTCAAAAATGAAAATTTTAAAAGTGCCCCTATTTCTGCTTTAAACTTTAGTTACCATCCCAAAATGAATCCCTGAGATGAAAAAAGTTGATTTCGGAGCATGATTTTTGAACAGGAGCTTCAATGGTTTTGTGGCGTATGAGAAATTCCCTAAGCCCCGGACCCATCGATTTTGGTCAAAAATGAAAATGTTAAAAGTGCCCCTATTTCTGCTTTAAACTTTAGTTACCATCCCAAAATAAATCCCTGAGATGAAAAAAGTTTATTTCAGAGCATGATTTTTGAACAGGAGCTTCAACGGTTTTGTGGCATATGAGAAATTCCCTAAGCCCCGGACCCATCGATTTTGGTCAAAAATGAAAATTTTAAAAGTGCCCCTATTTCTGCTTTAAACTTTAGTTACCATCCCAAAATGAATCCCTGAGATGAAAAAAGTTGATTTCGGAGCATGATTTTTGAACAGGAGCTTCAACGGTTTTGGGGCATATGAGAAATTCCCTAAGCCCCGGACCCATCGATTTTGGTCAAAAATGAAAATTTTAAAAGTGCCCCTATTTCTGCTTTAAACTTTAGTTACCATCCCAAAATGAATCCCTGAGATGAAAAAAGTTGATTTCGGAGCATGATTTTTGAACAGGAGCTTCAACGGTTTTGGGGCATATGAAAAATTCCCTAAGCCACGAACCCATCGATTTTGGTCAAAAATGAAAATGTTAAAAGTGCCCCTATTTCTGCTTTAAACTTTAGTTACCATCCCAAAATAAATCCCTGAGATGAAAAAAGTTGATTTCAGAGCATGATTTTTGAACAGGAGCTTCAACGGTTTTGTGGCATATGAGAAATTCCCTAAGCCCCGGACCCATCGATTTTGGTCAAAAATGAAAATTTTAAAAGTGCCCCTATTTCTGCTTTAAACTTTAGTTACCATCCCAAAATGAATCCCTGAGATGAAAAAAGTTGATTTCGGAGCATGATTTTTGAACAGGAGCTTCAACGGTTTTGGGGCATATGAGAAATTCCCTAAGCCCCGGACACATCGATTTTGGTCAAAAATGAAAATTTTAAAAGTGCCCCTATTTCTGCTTTAAACTTTAGTTACCATCCCAAAATGAATCCCTGAGATGAAAAAAGTTGATTTCGGAGCATGATTTTTGAACAGGAGCTTCAACGGTTTTGGGGCATATGAGAAATTCCCTAAGCCCCGGACCCATCGATTTTGGTCAAAAATGAAAATGTTAAAAGTGCCCCTATTTCTGCTTTAAACTTTAGTTACCATCCCAAAATTAATCCCTGAGATGAAAAAAGTTGATTTCAGAGCATGATTTTTGAACAGGAGCTTCAACGGTTTTGTGGCATATGAGAAATTCCCTAAGCCCCGGACCCATCGATTTTGGTCAAAAATGAAAATTTTAAAAGTGCCCCTATTTCTGCTTTAAACTTTAGTTACCATCCCAAAATGAATCCCTGAGATGAAAAAAGTTGATTTCGGAGCATGATTTTTGAACAGGAGCTTCAACGGTTTTGGGGCATATGAGAAATTCCCTAAGCCCCGGACCCATCGATTTTGGTCAAAAATGAAAATTTTAAAAGTGCCCCTATTTCTGCTTTAAACTTTAGTTACCATCCCAAAATGAATCCCTGAGATGAAAAAAGTTGATTTCGGAGCATGATTTTTGAACAGGAGCTTCAACGGTTTTGGGGCATATGAGAAATTCCCTAAGCCCCGGGCCCATCGATTTTGGTCAAAAATGAAAATTTTAAAAGTGCCCCTATTTCTGCTTTAAACTTTAGTTACCATCCCAAAATGAATCCCTGAGATGAAAAAAGTTGATTTCGGAGCATGATTTTTGAACAGGAGCTTCAACGGTTTTGGGGCATATGAGAAATTCCCTAAGCCCCGGAGCCATCGATTTTGGTCAAAAATGAAAATTTTAAAAGTGCCCCTATTTCTGCTTTAAACTTTAGTTACCATCCCAAAATGAATCCCTGAGATGAAAAAAGTTGATTTCGGAGCATGATTTTTGAACAGGAGCTTCAACGGTTTTGTGGCATATGAGAAATTCCCTAAGCCCCGGACCCATCGATTTTGGTCAAAAATGAAAATTTTAAAGGTGCCCCTATTTCTGCTTTAAACTTTAGTTACCATCCCAAAATGAATCCCTGAGATGAAAAAAGTTGATTTCAGAGCATGATTTTTGAACAGGAGCTTCAACTGTTTTGTGGCATATGAGAAATTCCCTAAGCCCCGGACCCATCGATTTTGGTCAAAAATGAAAATTTTAAAAGTGCCCCTATTTCTGCTTTAAACTTTAGTTACCATCCCAAAATCAATCCCTGAGATGAAAAAAGTTGATTTCGGAGCATGATTTTTGAACAGGAGCTTCAACGGTTTTGTGGCATATGAGAAATTCCCTAAGCCCCGGAGCCATCGATTTTGGTCAAAAATGAAAATTTTAAAAGTGCCCCTATTTCTGCTTTAAACTTTAGTTACCATCCCAAAATGAATCCCGTAGATGAAAAAAGTTGATTTCGGAGCATGATTTTTGAACAGGAGCTTCAACGGTTTTGTGGCATATGAGAAATTCCCTAAGCCCCGGACCCATCGATTTTGGTCAAAAATGAAAATTTTAAAAGTGCCCCTATTTCTGCTTTAAACTTTAGTTACCATCCCAAAATGAATCCCGTAGATGAAAAAAGTTGATTTCGGAGCATGATTTTTGAACAGGAGCTTCAACGGTTTTGTGGCATATGAGAAATTCCCTAAGCCCCGGACCGATCGATTTTAGTCAAAAATGAAAATTTTTAAAAGTGCCCCTATTTCTGCTTTAAACTTTAGTTACCATCCCAAAATGAATCCCTGAGATGAAAAAAGTTGATTTCGGAGCATGATTTTTGAACAGGAGCTTCAACGGTTTTGTGGCATATGAGAAATTCCCTAAGCCCCGGACCCATCGATTTTGGTCAAAAATGAAAATTTTAAAAGTGCCCCTATTTCTGCTTTAAACTTTAGTTACCATCCCAAAATGAATCCCTGAGATGAAAAAAGTTGATTTCGGAGCATGATTTTTGAACAGGAGCTTCAACGGTTTTGGGGCATATGAGAAATTCCCTAAGCCCCGGACCCATCGATTTTGGTCAAAAATGAAAATTTTAAAAGTGCCCCTATTTCTGCTTTAAACTTTAGTTACCATCCCAAAATGAATCCCTGAGATGAAAAAAGTTGATTTCGGAGCATGATTTTGAACAGGAGCTTTTAACGGTTTTGTGCCATATGAGAAACTCCCTAAGCCCCGGACCCATCGATTTTGGTCAAAAATGAAAATTTTAAAAGTGCCCCTATTTCTGCTTTAAACTTTAGTTACCATCCAAAAATGAATCCCTGAGATGAAAAAAGTTGATTTCGGAGCATGATTTTTGAACAGGAGCTTCAACGGATTTGGGGCATATGAGAAATTCCCTAAGCCCCGGACCCATCGATTTTGGTCAAAAATGAAAATTTTAAAAGTGCCCCTATTTCTGCTTTAAACTTTAGTTACCATCCCAAAATGAATCCCTGAGATGAAAAAAGTTGATTTCGGAGCATGATTTTTGAACAGGAGCTTCAACGGTTTTGGGGCATATGAGAAATTCCATAAGCCCCGGACCCATCGATTTTGGTCAAAAATGAAAATTTTAAAAGTGCCCCTATTTCTGCTTTAAACTTTAGTTACCATTCCAAAATGAATCCCTGAGATGAAAAAAGTTGATTTCGGAGCATGATTTTTGAACAGGAGCTTCAACGGTTTTGGGGCATATGAGAAATTCCCTAAGCCCCGGACCCATCGATTTTGGTCAAAAATGAAAATTTTAAAAGTGCCCCTATTTCTGCTTTAAACTTTAGTTACCATCCCAAAATGAATCCCTGAGATGAAAAAAGTTGATTTCGAAGCATGATTTTTGAACAGGAGCTTCAACGGTTTTGTGGCATATGAGAAATTCCCTAAGCCCCGGACCCATCGATTTTGGTCTAAAATGAAAATGTTAAAAGTGCCCCTATTTCTGCTTTAAACTTTAGTTACCATCCCAAAATAAATCCCTGAGATGAAAAAAGTTTATTTCAGAGCATGATTTTTGAACAGGAGCTTCAACGGTTTTGTGGCATATGAGAAATTCCCTAAGCCCCGGACCCATCGATTTTGGTCAAAAATGAAAATTTTAAAAGTGCCCCTATTTCTGCTTTAAACTTTAGTTACCATCCCAAAATGAATCCCTGAGATGAAAAAAGTTGATTTCGGAGCATGATTTTTGAACAGGAGCTTCAACGGTTTTGGGGCATATGAGAAATTCCCTAAGCCCCGGACCCATCGATTTTGGTCAAAAATGAAAATTTTAAAAGTGCCCCTATTTCTGCTTTAAACTTTAGTTACCATCCCAAAATGAATCCCTGAGATGAAAAAAGTTGATTTCGGAGCATGATTTTTGAACAGGAGCTTCAACGGTTTTGGGGCATATGAGAAATTCCCTAAGCCCCGGACCCATCGATTTTGGTCAAAAATGAAAATTTTAAAAGTGCCCCTATTTCTGCTTTAAACTTTAGTTACCATCCCAAAATGAATCCCTGAGATGAAAAAAGTTGATTTCAGAGCATGATTTTTGAACAGGAGCTTCAACGGTTTTGTGGCATATGAGAAATTCCCTAAGCCCCGGACCCATCGATTTTGGTCAAAAATGAAAATTTTAAAAGTGCCCCTATTTCTGCTTTAAACTTTAGTTACCATCCCAAAATGAATCCCTGAGATGAAAAAAGTTGATTTCGGAGCATGATTTTTGAACAGGAGCTTCAACGGTTTTGGGGCATATGAGAAATTCCCTAAACCCCGGACCCATCGATTTTGGTCAAAAATGAAAATTTTAAAAGTGCCCCTATTTCTGCTTTAAACTTTAGTTACCATCCCAAAATGAATCCCTGAGATGAAAAAAGTTGATTTCGGAGCATGATTTTTGAACAGGAGCTTCAACGGTTTTGGGGCATAGGAGAAATTCCCTAAGCCCCGGACCCATCGATTTTGATCAAAAATGAAAATTTTAAAAGTGTCCCTATTTCTGCTTTAAACTTTAGTTACCATTCCAAAATGAATCCCTGAGATGAAAAAAGTTGATTTCGGAGCATGATTTTTGAACAGGAGCTTCAACGGTTTTGGGGCATATGAGAAATTCCCTAAGCCCCGGACCCATCGATTTTGGTCTAAAATGAAAATTTTAAAAGTGCCCCTATTTCTGCTTTAAACTTTAGTTACCATCCCAAAATGAATCCCTGAGATGAAAAAAGTTGATTTCAGAGCATGATTTTTGAACAGGAGCTTCAACGGTTTTGTGGCATATGAGAAATTCCCTAAGCCCCGGACCCATCGATTTTGGTCTAAAATGAAAATGTTAAAAGTGCCCCTATTTATGCTTTAAACTTTAGTTACCATCACAAAATAAATCCCTGAGATGAAAAAAGTTTATTTCAGAGCATGATTTTTGAACAGGAGCTTCAACGGTTTTGTGGCATATGAGAAATTCCCTAAGCCCCGGACCCATCGATTTTGGTCAAAAATGAAAATTTTAAAAGTGCCCCTATTTCTGCTTTAAACTTTAGTTACCATCCCAAAATGAATCCCTGATATGAAAAAAGTTGATTTCAGAGCATGATTTTTGAACAGGAGCTTCAACGGTTTTGGGGCATATGAGAAATTCCCTAAGCCCCGGACCCATCGATTTTGGTCTAAAATGAAAATTTTAAAAGTGCCCCTATTTCTGCTTTAAACTTTAGTTACCATCCCAAAATGAATCCCTGAGATGAAAAAAGTTGATTTCAGAGCATGATTTTTGAACAGGAGCTTCAACAGTTTTGTGGCATATGAGAAATTCCCTAAGCCCCGGACCCATCGATTTTGGTCAAAAATGAAAATTTAAAAGTGCCCCTATTTCTGATTTAAACTTTAGTTACCATCCCAAAATGAATCCCTGAGATGAAAAAAAGTTGATTTCGGAGCATGATTTTTGAACAGGAGCTTCAACGGTTTTGGGGCATATGAGAAATTCCCTAAGCCCCGGACCCATCGATTTTGGTCAAAAATGAAAATTTTAAAAGTGCCCCTATTTCTGCTTTAAACTTTAGTTACCATCCCAAAATGAATCCCTGAGATGAAAAAAGTTGATTTCGGAGCATGATTTTTGAACAGGAGCTTCAATGGTTTTGTGGCGTATGAGAAATTCCCTAAGCCCCGGACCCATCGATTTTGGTCAAAAATGAAAATGTTAAAAGTGCCCCTATTTCTGCTTTAAACTTTAGTTACCATCCCAAAATAAATCCCTGAGATGAAAAAAGTTTATTTCAGAGCATGATTTTTGAACAGGAGCTTCAACGGTTTTGTGGCATATGAGAAATTCCCTAAGCCCCGGACCCATCGATTTTGGTCAAAAATGAAAATTTTAAAAGTGCCCCTATTTCTGCTTTAAACTTTAGTTACCATCCCAAAATGAATCCCTGAGATGAAAAAAGTTGATTTCGGAGCATGATTTTTGAACAGGAGCTTCAGCGGTTTTGGGGCATATGAGAAATTCCCTAAGCCCCGGACCCATCGATTTTGGTCAAAAATGAAAATTTTAAAAGTGCCCCTATTTCTGCTTTAAACTTTAGTTACCATCCCAAAATGAATCCCTGAGATGAAAAAAGTTGATTTCGGAGCATGATTTTTGAACAGGAGCTTCAACGGTTTTGGGGCATATGAAAAATTCCCTAAGCCACGAACCCATCGATTTTGGTCAAAAATGAAAATGTTAAAAGTGCCCCTATTTCTGCTTTAAACTTTAGTTACCATCCCAAAATAAATCCCTGAGATGAAAAAAGTTGATTTCAGAGCATGATTTTTGAACAGGAGCTTCAACGGTTTTGTGGCATATGAGAAATTCCCTAAGCCCCGGACCCATCGATTTTGGTCAAAAATGAAAATTTTAAAAGTGCCCCTATTTCTGCTTTAAACTTTAGTTACCATCCCAAAATGAATCCCTGAGATGAAAAAAGTTGATTTCGGAGCATGATTTTTGAACAGGAGCTTCAACGGTTTTGGGGCATATGAGAAATTCCCTAAGCCCCGGACACATCGATTTTGGTCAAAAATGAAAATTTTAAAAGTGCCCCTATTTCTGCTTTAAACTTTAGTTACCATCCCAAAATGAATCCCTGAGATGAAAAAAGTTGATTTCGGAGCATGATTTTTGAACAGGAGCTTCAACGGTTTTGGGGCATATGAGAAATTCCCTAAGCCCCGGACCCATCGATTTTGGTCAAAAATGAAAATGTTAAAAGTGCCCCTATTTCTGCTTTAAACTTTAGTTACCATCCCAAAATTAATCCCTGAGATGAAAAAAGTTGATTTCAGAGCATGATTTTTGAACAGGAGCTTCAACGGTTTTGTGGCATATGAGAAATTCCCTAAGCCCCGGACCCATCGATTTTGGTCAAAAATGAAAATTTTAAAAGTGCCCCTATTTCTGCTTTAAACTTTAGTTACCATCCCAAAATGAATCCCTGAGATGAAAAAAGTTGATTTCGGAGCATGATTTTTGAACAGGAGCTTCAACGGTTTTGGGGCATATGAGAAATTCCCTAAGCCCCGGACCCATCGATTTTGGTCAAAAATGAAAATTTTAAAAGTGCCCCTATTTCTGCTTTAAACTTTAGTTACCATCCCAAAATGAATCCCTGAGATGAAAAAAGTTGATTTCGGAGCATGATTTTTGAACAGGAGCTTCAACGGTTTTGGGGCATATGAGAAATTCCCTAAGCCCCGGGCCCATCGATTTTGGTCAAAAATGAAAATTTTAAAAGTGCCCCTATTTCTGCTTTAAACTTTAGTTACCATCCCAAAATGAATCCCTGAGATGAAAAAAGTTGATTTCGGAGCATGATTTTTGAACAGGAGCTTCAACGGTTTTGGGGCATATGAGAAATTCCCTAAGCCCCGGACCCATCGATTTTGGTCAAAAATGAAAATTTTAAAAGTGCCCCTATTTCTGCTTTAAACTTTAGTTACCATCCCAAAATGAATCCCTGAGATGAAAAAAGTTGATTTCGGAGCATGATTTTTGAACAGGAGCTTCAACGGTTTTGGGGCATATGAGAAATTCCCTAAGCCCCGGACCCATCGATTTTGGTCTAAAATGAAAATTTTAAAAGTGCCCCTATTTCTGCTTTAAACTTTAGTTACCATCCCAAAATGAATCCCTGAGATGAAAAAAGTTGATTTCAGAGCATGATTTTTGAACAGGAGCTTCAACGGTTTTGTGGCATATGAGAAATTCCCTAAGCCCCGGACCCATCGATTTTGGTCTAAAATGAAAATGTTAAAAGTGCCCCTATTTCTGCTTTAAACTTTAGTTACCATCCCAAAATAAATCCCTGAGATGAAAAAAGTTTATTTCAGAGCATGATTTTTGAACAGGAGCTTCAACGGTTTTGTGGCATATGAGAAATTCCCTAAGCCCCGGACCCATCGATTTTGGTCTAAAATGAAAATGTTAAAAGTGCCCCTATTTCTGCTTTAAACTTTAGTTACCATCCCAAAATCAATCCCTGAGATGAAAAAAGTTGATTTCGGAGCATGATTTTTGAACAGGAGCTTCAACGGTTTTGTGGCATATGAGAAATTCCCTAAGCCCCGGACCCATCGATTTTGGTCAAAAATGAAAATTTTAAAAGAGCCCCTAATTCTGCTTTAAACTTTAGTTACCATCCCAAAATGAATCCCTGAGGTGAAAAAAGTTGATTTTGGAGCATGATTTTTGAACAGGAGCTTTTAACGGTTTTGTGGCATATGAGAAATTCCCTAAGCCCCGGACCCATCGATTTTGGTCAAAAATGAAAATTTTAAAAGTGCCCCTATTTCTGCTTTAAACTTTAGTTACCATCCAAAAATGAATCCCTGAGATGAAAAAAGTTGATTTCGGAGCATGAATTTTGAACAGGAGCTTCAACGGATTTGGGGCATATGAGAAATTCCCTAAGCCCCGGACCCATCGATTTTGGTCAAAAATGAAAATTTTAAAAGTGCCCCTATTTCTGCTTTAAACTTTAGTTACCATCCCAAAATGAATCCCTGAGATGAAAAAAGTTGATTTCGGAGCATGATTTTTGAACAGGAGCTTCAACGGTTTTGGGGCATATGAGAAATTCCATAAGCCCCGGACCCATCGATTTTGGTCAAAAATGAAAATTTTAAAAGTGCCCCTATTTCTGCTTTAAACTTTAGTTACCATCCCAAAATGAATCCCTGAGATGAAAAAAGTTGATTTCGGAGCATGATTTTTGAACAGGAGCTTCAACGGTTTTGGGGCATATGAGAAATTCCCTAAGCCCCGGACCCATCGATTTTGGTCAAAAATGAAAATTTTAAAAGTGCCCCTATTTCTGCTTTAAACTTTAGTTACCATCCCAAAATGAATCCCAGAGATGAAAAAAGTTGATTTCGGAGCATGATTTTTGAACAGGAGCTTCAACGGTTTTGTGGCATATGAGAAATTCCCTAAGCCCCGGACCCATCGATTTTGGTCAAAAATGAAAATTTTAAAAGTGCCCCTATTTCTGCTTTAAACTTTAGTTACCATCCCAAAATGAATCCCTGAGATGAAAAAAGTTGATTTCGGAGCATGATTTTTGAACAGGAGCTTCAACGGTTTTTGGGCATATGAGAAATTCCATAAGCCCCGGACCCATCGATTTTAGTCAAAAATTAAAATTTTAAAAGTGCCCCTATTTCTGCTTTAAACTTTAGTTACCATCCCAAAATGAATCCCTGAGATGAAAAAAGTTGATTTCAGAGCATGATTTTTGAACAGGAGCTTCAACGGTTTTGTGGCATATGAGAAATTCCCTAAGCCCCGGACCCATCGATTTTGGTCAAAAATGAAAATTTTAAAAGTGCCCCTATTTCTGCTTTAAACTTTAGTTACCATCCCAAAATAAATCCCTGAGATGAAAAAAGTTGATTTCAGAGCATGATTTTTGAACAGGAGCTTCAACGGTTTTGTGGCATATGATAAATTCCCTAAGCCCCGGACCCATCGATTTTGGTCAAAAATGAAAATTTTAAAAGTGCCCCTATTTCTGCTTTAAACTTTAGTTACCATCCCAAAATGAATCCCTGAGATGAAAAAAGTTGATTTCGGAGCATGATTTTTGAACAGGAGCTTCAACGGTTTTGGGGCATATGAGAAATTCCCTAAGCCCCGGACCCATCGATTTTGGTCAAAAATGAAAATTTTAAAAGTGCCCCTATTTCTGCTTTAAACTTTAGTTACCATCCCAAAATGAATCCCTGAGATGAAAAAAGTTGATTTCGGAGCATGATTTTTGAACAGGAGCTTCAACGGTTTTGGGGCATATGAGAAATTCCCTAAGCCCCGGACCCATCGATTTTGGTCAAAAATGAAAATTTTAAAAGTGCCCCTATTTCTGCTTTAAACTTTAGTTACCATCCCAAAATGAATCCCTGAGATGAAAAAAGTTGATTTCGGAGCATGATTTTTGAACAGGAGCTTCAACGGTTTTGGGGCATATGAGAAATTCCATAAGCCCCGGACCCATCGATTTTGGTCAAAAATGAAAATTTTAAAAGTGCCCCTATTTCTGCTTTAAACTTTAGTTACCATCCCAAAATGAATCCCTGAGATGAAAAAAGTTGATTTCGGAGCATGATTTTTTAACAGGAGCTTCAACGGTTTTTGGGCATATGAGAAATTCCATAAGCCCCGGACCCATCGATTTTAGTCAAAAATTAAAATTTTAAAAGTGCCCCTATTTCTGCTTTAAACTTTAGTTACCATCCCAAAATGAATCCCTGAGATGAAAAAAGTTGATTTCAGAGCATGATTTTTGAACAGGAGCTTCAACGGTTTTGTGGCATATGAGAAATTCCCTAAGCCCCGGACCCATCGATTTTGGTCAAAAATGAAAATTTTAAAAGTGCCCCTATTTCTGCTTTAAACTTTAGTTACCATCCCAAAATAAATCCCTGAGATGAAAAAAGTTGATTTCAGAGCATGATTTTTGAACAGGAGCTTCAACGGTTTTGTGGCATATGATAAATTCCCTAAGCCCCGGACCCATCGATTTTGGTCAAAAATGAAAATTTTAAAAGTGCCCCTATTTCTGCTTTAAACTTTAGTTACCATCCCAAAATGAATCCCTGAGATGAAAAAAGTTGATTTCGGAGCATGATTTCTGAACAGGAGCTTCAACGGTTTTGGGGCATATGAGAAATTCCCTAAGCCCCGGACCCATCGATTTTGGTCAAAAATGAAAATTTTAAAAGTGCCCCTATTTCTGCTTTAAACTTTAGTTACCATCCCAAAATGAATCCCTGAGATGAAAAAAGTTGATTTCGGAGCATGATTTTTGAACAGGAGCTTCAACGGTTTTGGGGCATATGAGAAATTCCCTAAGCCCCGGACCCATCGATTTTGGTCAAAAATGAAAATTTTAAAAGTGCCCCTATTTCTGCTTTAAACTTTAGTTACCATCCCAAAATGAATCCCTGAGATGAAAAAAGTTGATTTCGGAGCATGATTTTTGAACAGGAGCTTCAACGGTATTGTGGCATATGAGAAATTCCCTAAGCCCCGGACCCATCGATTTTGGTCTAAAATGAAAATGTTAAAAGTGCCCCTATTTCTGCTTTAAACTTTAGTTACCATCCCAAAATAAATCCCTGAGATGAAAAAAGTTTATTTCGGAGCATGATTTTTGAACAGGAGCTTCAACGGTTTTGGGGCATATGAGAAATTCCCTAAGCCCCGGACCCATCGATTTTGGTCTAAAATGAAAATGTTAAAAGTGCCCCTATTTCTGCTTTAAACTTTAGTTACCATCCCAAAATAAATCCCTGAGATGAAAAAATTTGATTTCAGAGCATGATTTTTGAACAGGAGCTTCAACTGTTTTGTGGCATATGAGAAATTCCCTAAGCCCCGAACCCATCGATTTTGGTCAAAAATGAAAATTTTAAAAGTGCCCCTATTTCTGCTTTAAACTTTAGTTACCATCCCAAAATCAATCCCTGAGATGAAAAAAGTTGATTTCGGAGCATGATTTTTGAACAGGAGCTTCAACGGTTTTGTGGCATATGAGAAATTCCCTAAGCCCCGGACCCATCGATTTTGGTCAAAAATGAAAATTTTAAAAGTGCCCCTATTTCTGCTTTAAACTTTAGTTACCATCCCAAAATGAATCCCTGAGATGAAAAAAGTTGATTTCGGAGCATGATTTTTGAACAGGAGCTTCAACGGTTTTGGGGCATATGAGAAATTCCATAAGCCCCGGACCCATCGATTTTGGTCAAAAATGAAAATTTTAAAAGTGCCCCTATTTCTGCTTTAAACTTTAGTTACCATTCCAAAATGAATCCCTGAGATGAAAAAAGTTGATTTCGGAGCATGATTTTTGAACAGGAGCTTCAACGGTTTTGGGGCATATGAGAAATTCTCTAAGCCCCGGACCCATCGATTTTGGTCAAAAATGAAAATTTTAAAAGTGCCCAAATTTCTGCTTTAAACTTTAGTTACCATCCCAAAATGAATCCCTGAGATGAAAAAAGTTGATTTCGAAGCATGATTTTTGAACAGGAGCTTCAACGGTTTTGTGGCATATGAGAAATTCCCTAAGCCCCGGACCCATCGATTTTGGTCTAAAATGAAAATGTTAAAAGTGCCCCTATTTCTGCTTTAAACTTTAGTTACCATCCCAAAATAAATCCCTGAGATGAAAAAAGTTTATTTCAGAGCATGATTTTTGAACAGGAGCTTCAACGGTTTTGTGGCATATGAGAAATTCCCTAAGCCCCGGACCCATCGATTTTGGTCAAAAATGAAAATTTTAAAAGTGCCCCTATTTCTGCTTTAAACTTTAGTTACCATCCCAAAATAAATCCCTGAGATGAAAAAAGTTGATTTCAGAGCATGATTTTTGAACAGGAGCTTCAACGGTTTTGTGGCATATGAGAAATTCCCTAAGCCCCGGACCCATCGATTTTGGTCAAAAATGAAAATTTTAAAAGTGCCCCTATTTCTGCTTTAAACTTTAGTTACCATCCCAAAATGAATCCCTGAGATGAAAAAAGTTGATTTCGGAGCATGATTTTTGAACAGGAGCTTCAACGGTTTTGGGGCATATGAGAAATTCCCTAAGCCCCGGACCCATCGATTTTGGTCAAAAATGAAAATTTTAAAAGTGCCCCTATTTCTGCTTTAAACTTTAGTTACAGTACCATCCCAAAATGAATCCCTGAGATGAAAAAAGTTGATTTCGGAGCATGATTTTTGAACAGGAGCTTCAACGGATTTGGGGCATATGAGAAATTCCCTAAGCCCCGGACCCATCGATTTTGGTCAAAAATGAAAATTTTAAAAGTGCCCCTATTTCTGCTTTAAACTTTAGTTACAGTACCATCCCAAAATGAATCCCTGAGATGAAAAAAGTTGATTTCAGAGCATGATTTTTGAACAGGAGCTTCAACGGATTTGGGGCATATGAGAAATTCCCTAAGCCCCGGACCCATCGATTTTGGTCAAAAATGAAAATTTTAAAAGTGCCCCTATTTCTGCTTTAAACTTTAGTTACCATCCCAAAATGAATCCCTGAGATGAAAAAAGTTGATTTCGGAGCATGATTTTTGAACAGGAGCTTCAACGGTTTTGGGGCATATGAGAAATTCCATAAGCCCCGGACCCATTGATTTTGGTCAAAAATGAAAATTTTAAAAGTGCCCCTATTTCTGCTTTAAACTTTAGTTACCATCCCAAAATGAATCCCTGAGATGAAAAAAGTTGATTTCGGAGCATGATTTTTTAACAGGAGCTTCAACGGTTTTGGGGCATATGAGAAATTCCATAAGCCCCGGACCCATCGATTTTGGTCAAAAATTAAAATTTTAAAAGTGCCCCTATTTCTGCTTTAAACTTTAGTTACCATCCCAAAATGAATCCCTGAGATGAAAAAAGTTGATTTCAGAGCATGATTTTTGAACAGGAGCTTCAACGGTTTTGTGGCATATGAGAAATTCCCTAAGCCCCGGACCCATCGATTTTGGTCAAAAATGAAAATTTTAAAAGTGCCCCTATTTCTGCTTTAAACTTTAGTTACCATCCCAAAATAAATCCCTGAGATGAAAAAAGTTGATTTCAGAGCATGATTTTTGAACAGGAGCTTCAACGGTTTTGTGGCATATGATAAATTCCCTAAGCCCCGGACCCATCGATTTTGGTCAAAAATGAAAATTTTAAAAGTGCCCCTATTTCTGCTTTAAACTTTAGTTACCATCCCAAAATGAATCCCTGAGATGAAAAAAGTTGATTTCGGAGCATGATTTTTGAACAGGAGCTTCAACGGTTTTGGGGCATATGAGAAATTCCCTAAGCCCCGGACCCATCGATTTTGGTCAAAAATGAAAATTTTAAAAGTGCCCCTATTTCTGCTTTAAACTTTAGTTACCATCCCAAAATGAATCCCTGAGATGAAAAAAGTTGATTTCGGAGCATGATTTTTGAACAGGAGCTTCAACGGTTTTGGGGCATATGAGAAATTCCCTAAGCCCCGGACCCATCGATTTTGGTCAAAAATGAAAATTTTAAAAGTGCCCCTATTTCTGCTTTAAACTTTAGTTACCATCCCAAAATGAATCCCTGAGATGAAAAAAGTTGATTTCGGAGCATGATTTTTGAACAGGAGCTTCAACGGTTTTTGGGCATATGAGAAATTCCATAAGCCCCGGACCCATCGATTTTGGTCAAAAATGAAAATTTTAAAAGTGCCCCTATTTCTGCTTTAAACTTTAGTTACCATCCCAAAATGAATCCCTGAGATGAAAAAAGTTGATTTCGGAGCATGATTTTTTAACAGGAGCTTCAACGGTTTTTGGGCATATGAGAAATTCCATAAGCCCCGGACCCATCGATTTTAGTCAAAAATTAAAATTTTAAAAGTGCCCCTATTTCTGCTTTAAACTTTAGTTACCATCCCAAAATGAATCCCTGAGATGAAAAAAGTTGATTTCAGAGCATGATTTTTGAACAGGAGCTTCAACGGTTTTGTGGCATATGAGAAATTCCCTAAGCCCCGGACCCATCGATTTTGGTCAAAAATGAAAATTTTAAAAGTGCCCCTATTTCTGCTTTAAACTTTAGTTACCATCCCAAAATAAATCCCTGAGATGAAAAAAGTTGATTTCAGAGCATGATTTTTGAACAGGAGCTTCAACGGTTTTGTGGCATATGATAAATTCCCTAAGCCCCGGACCCATCGATTTTGGTCAAAAATGAAAATTTTAAAAGTGCCCCTATTTCTGCTTTAAACTTTAGTTACCATCCCAAAATGAATCCCTGAGATGAAAAAAGTTGATTTCGGAGCATGATTTCTGAACAGGAGCTTCAACGGTTTTGGGGCATATGAGAAATTCCCTAAGCCCCGGACCCATCGATTTTGGTCAAAAATGAAAATTTTAAAAGTGCCCCTATTTCTGCTTTAAACTTTAGTTACCATCCCAAAATGAATCCCTGAGATGAAAAAAGTTGATTTCGGAGCATGATTTTTGAACAGGAGCTTCAACGGTTTTGGGGCATATGAGAAATTCCCTAAGCCCCGGACCCATCGATTTTGGTCAAAAATGAAAATTTTAAAAGTGCCCCTATTTCTGCTTTAAACTTTAGTTACCATCCCAAAATGAATCCCTGAGATGAAAAAAGTTGATTTCGGAGCATGATTTTTGAACAGGAGCTTCAACGGTTTTGTGGCATATGAGAAATTCCCTAAGCCCCGGACCCATCGATTTTGGTCTAAAATGAAAATTTTAAAAGTGCCCCTATTTCTGCTTTAAACTTTAGTTACCATCCCAAAATGAATCCCTGAGATAAAAAAAGTTGATTTCAGAGCATGATTTTTGAACAGGAGCTTCAACGGTATTGTGGCATATGAGAAATTCCCTAAGCCCCGGACCCATCGATTTTGGTCTAAAATGAAAATGTTAAAAGTGCCCTTATTTCTGCTTTAAACTTTAGTTACCATCCCAAAATAAATCCCTGAGATGAAAAAAGTTTATTTCGGAGCATGATTTTTGAACAGGAGCTTCAACGGTTTTGGGGCATATGAGAAATTCCCTAAGCCCCGGACCCATCGATTTTGGTCTAAAATGAAAATGTTAAAAGTGCCCCTATTTCTGCTTTAAACTTTAGTTACCATCCCAAAATAAATCCCTGAGATGAAAAAATTTGATTTCAGAGCATGATTTTTGAACAGGAGCTTCAACTGTTTTGTGGCATATGAGAAATTCCCTAAGCCCCGAACCCATCGATTTTGGTCAAAAATGAAAATTTTAAAAGTGCCCCTATTTCTGCTTTAAACTTTAGTTACCATCCCAAAATCAATCCCTGAGATGAAAAAAGTTGATTTCGGAGCATGATTTTTGAACAGGAGCTTCAACGGTTTTGTGGCATATGAGAAATTCCCTAAGCCCCGGACCCATCGATTTTGGTCAAAAATGAAAATTTTAAAAGTGCCCCTATTTCTGCTTTAAACTTTAGTTACCATCCCAAAATGAATCCCTGAGATGAAAAAAGTTGATTTCGGAGCATGATTTTTGAACAGGAGCTTTTAACGGTTTTGTGGCATATGAGAAACTCCCTAAGCCCCGGACCCATCGATTTTGGTCAAAAATGAAAATTTTAAAAGTGCCCCTATTTCTGCTTTAAACTTTAGTTACCATCCAAAAATGAATCCCTGAGATGAAAAAAGTTGATTTCGGAGCATGATTTTTGAACAGGAGCTTCAACGGATTTGGGGCATATGAGAAATTCCCTAAGCCCCGGACCCATCGATTTTGGTCAAAAATGAAAATTTTAAAAGTGCCCCTATTTCTGCTTTAAACTTTAGTTACCATCCCAAAATGAATCCCTGAGATGAAAAAAGTTGATTTCGGAGCATGATTTTTGAACAGGAGCTTCAACGGTTTTGGGGCATATGAGAAATTCCATAAGCCCCGGACCCATCGATTTTGGTCAAAAATGAAAATTTTAAAAGTGCCCCTATTTCTGCTTTAAACTTTAGTTACCATTCCAAAATGAATCCCTGAGATGAAAAAAGTTGATTTCGGAGCATGATTTTTGAACAGGAGCTTCAACGGTTTTGGGGCATATGAGAAATTCTCTAAGCCCCGGACCCATCGATTTTGGTCAAAAATGAAAATTTTAAAAGTGCCCAAATTTCTGCTTTAAACTTTAGTTACCATCCCAAAATGAATCCCTGAGATGAAAAAAGTTGATTTCGAAGCATGATTTTTGAACAGGAGCTTCAACGGTTTTGTGGCATATGAGAAATTCCCTAAGCCCCGGACCCATCGATTTTGGTCTAAAATGAAAATGTTAAAAGTGCCCCTATTTCTGCTTTAAACTTTAGTTACCATCCCAAAATAAATCCCTGAGATGAAAAAAGTTGATTTCAGAGCATGATTTTTGAACAGGAGCTTCAACGGTTTTGTGGCATATGAGAAATTCCCTAAGCCCCGGACCCATCGATTTTGGTCAAAAATGAAAATTTTAAAAGTGCCCCTATTTCTGCTTTAAACTTTAGTTACCATCCCAAAATGAATCCCTGAGATGAAAAAAGTTGATTTCGGAGCATGATTTTTGAACAGGAGCTTCAACGGTTTTGGGGCATATGAGAAATTCCCTAAGCCCCGGACCCATCGATTTTGGTCAAAAATGAAAATTTTAAAAGTGCCCCTATTTCTGCTTTAAACTTTAGTTACCATCCCAAAATGAATCCCTGAGATGAAAAAAGTTGATTTCGGAGCATGATTTTTGAACAGGAGCTTCAACGGTTTTGGGGCATATGAGAAATTCCCTAAGCCCCGGACCCATCGATTTTGGTCAAAAATGAAAATTTTAAAAGTGCCCCTATTTCTGCTTTAAACTTTAGTTACAGTACCATCCCAAAATGAATCCCTGAGATGAAAAAAGTTGATTTCGGAGCATGATTTTTGAACAGGAGCTTCAACGGTTTTGGGGCATATGAGAAATTCCCTAAGCCCCGGACCCATCGATTTTGGTCAAAAATGAAAATGTTAAAAGTGCCCCTATTTCTGCTTTAAACTTTAGTTACCATCCCAAAATAAATCCCTGAGATGAAAAAAGTTGATTTCAGAGCATGATTTTTGAACAGGAGCTTCAACGGATTTGGGGCATATGAGAAATTCCCTAAGCCCCGGACCCATCGATTTTGGTCAAAAATGAAAATTTTAAAAGTGCCCCTATTTCTGCTTTAAACTTTAGTTACCATCCCAAAATGAATCCCTGAGATGAAAAAAGTTGATTTCGGAGCATGATTTTTGAACAGGAGCTTCAACGGTTTTGGGGCATATGAGAAATTCCATAAGCCCCGGACCCATCGATTTTGGTCAAAAATTAAAATTTTAAAAATGCCCCTATTTCTGCTTTAAACTTTAGTTACCATCCCAAAATGAATCCCTGAGATGAAAAAAGTTGATTTCGGAGCATGATTTTTGAACAGGAGCTTCAACGGTTTTGTGGCATATGAGAAATTCCCTAAGCCCCGGACCCATCGATTTTGGTCTAAAATGAAAATTTTAAAAGTGCCCCTATTTCTGCTTTAAACTTTAGTTACCATCCCAAAATGAATCCCTGAGATAAAAAAAGTTGATTTCAGAGCATGATTTTTGAACAGGAGCTTCAACGGTTTTGTGGCATATGAGAAATTCCCTAAGCCCCGGACCCATCGATTTTGGTCTAAAATGAAAATGTTAAAAGTGCCCCTATTTCTGCTTTAAACTTTAGTTACCATCCCAAAATAAATCCCTGAGATGAAAAAAGTTTATTTCGGAGCATGATTTTTGAACAGGAGCTTCAACGGTTTTGGGGCATATGAGAAATTCCCTAAGCCCCGGACCCATCGATTTTGGTCTAAAATGAAAATGTTAAAAGTGCCCCTATTTCTGCTTTAAACTTTAGTTACCATCCCAAAATAAATCCCTGAGATGAAAAAAGTTGATTTCAGAGCATGATTTTTGAACAGGAGCTTCAACTGTTTTGTGGCATATGAGAAATTCCCTAAGCCCCGGACCCATCGATTTTGGTCAAAAATGAAAATTTTAAAGGTGCCCCTATTTCTGCTTTAAACTTTAGTTACCATCCCAAAATGAATCCCTGAGATGAAAAAAGTTGATTTCAGAGCATGATTTTTGAACAGGAGCTTCAACTGTTTTGTGGCATATGAGAAATTCCCTAAGCCCCGGACCCATCGATTTTGGTCAAAAATGAAAATTTTAAAAGTGCCCCTATTTCTGCTTTAAACTTTAGTTACCATCCCAAAATGAATCCCGTAGATGAAAAAAGTTGATTTCGGAGCATGATTTTTGAACAGGAGCTTCAACGGTTTTGTGGCATATGAGAAATTCCCTAAGCCCCGGACCCATCGATTTTGGTCAAAAATGAAAAATTTAAAAGTGCCCCTATTTCTGCTTTAAACTTTAGTTACCATCCCAAAATGAATCCCGTAGATGAAAAAAGTTGATTTCGGAGCATGATTTTTGAACAGGAGCTTCAACGGTTTTGTGGCATATGAGAAATTCCCTAAGCCCCGGACCGATCGATTTTAGTCAAAAATGAAAATTTTAAAAGTGCCCCTATTTCTGCTTTAAACTTTAGTTACCATCCCAAAATGAATCCCTGAGATGAAAAAAGTTGATTTCGGAGCATGATTTTTGAACAGGAGCTTCAACGGTTTTGTGGCATATGAGAAATTCCCTAAGCCCCGGACCCATCGATTTTGGTCAAAAATGAAAATTTTAAAAGTGCCCCTATTTCTGCTTTAAACTTTAGTTACCATCCCAAAATCAATCCCTGAGATGAAAAAAGTTGATTTCGGAGCATGATTTTTGAACAGGAGCTTCAACGGTTTTGTGGCATATGAGAAATTCCCTAAGCCCCGGACCCATCGATTTTGGTCAAAAATGAAAATTTTAAAAGAGCCCCTATTTCTGCTTTAAACTTTAGTTACCATCCCAAAATGAATCCCTGAGATGAAAAAAGTTGATTTCGGAGCATGATTTTTGAACAGGAGCTTCAACGGTTTTGTGGCATATGAGAAATTCCCTAAGCCCCGGACCCATCGATTTTGGTCAAAAATGAAAATTTTAAAAGTGCCCCTATTTCTGCTTTAAACTTTAGTTACCATCCCAAAATGAATCCCGTAGATGAAAAAAGTTGATTTCGGAGCATGATTTTTGAACAGGAGCTTCAACGGTTTTGTGGCATATGAGAAATTCCCTAAGCCCCGGACCCATCGATTTTGGTCAAAAATGAAAATTTTAAAAGTGCCCCTATTTCTGCTTTAAACTTTAGTTACCATCCCAAAATGAATCCCGTAGATGAAAAAAGTTGATTTCGGAGCATGATTTTTGAACAGGAGCTTCAACGGTTTTGTGGCATATGAGAAATTCCCTAAGCCCCGGACCGATCGATTTTAGTCAAAAATGAAAATTTTAAAAGTGCCCCTATTTCTGCTTTAAACTTTAGTTACCATCCCAAAATGAATCCCTGAGATGAAAAAAGTTGATTTCGGAGCATGATTTTTGAACAGGAGCTTCAACGGTTTTGTGGCATATGAGAAATTCCCTAAGCCCCGGACCCATCGATTTTGGTCAAAAATGAAAATTTTAAAAGTGCCCCTATTTCTGCTTTAAACTTTAGTTACCATCCCAAAATGAATCCCTGAGATGAAAAAAGTTGATTTCGGAGCATGATTTTTGAACAGGAGCTTCAACGGTTTTGGGGCATATGAGAAATTCCCTAAGCCCCGGACCCATCGATTTTGGTCAAAAATGAAAATTTTAAAAGTGCCCCTATTTCTGCTTTAAACTTTAGTTACCATCCCAAAATAAATCCCTGAGATAAAAAAAGTTGATTTCAGAGCATGATTTTTGAACAGGAGCTTCAACGGTTTTGTGGCATATGAGAAATTCCCTAAGCCCCGGACCCATCGATTTTGGTCTAAAATGAAAATGTTAAAAGTGCCCCTATTTCTGCTTTAAACTTTAGTTACCATCCCAAAATAAATCCCTGAGATGAAAAAAGTTTATTTCGGAGCATGATTTTTGAACAGGAGCTTCAACGGTTTTGGGGCATATGAGAAATTCCCTAAGCCCCGGACCCATCGATTTTGGTCTAAAATGAAAATGTTAAAAGTGCCCCTATTTCTGCTTTAAACTTTAGTTACCATCCCAAAATAAATCCCTGAGATGAAAAAAGTTGATTTCAGAGCATGATTTTTGAACAGGAGCTTCAACTGTTTTGTGGCATATGAGAAATTCCCTAAGCCCCGAACCCATCGATTTTGGTCAAAAATGAAAATTTTAAAAGTGCCCCTATTTCTGCTTTAAACTTTAGTTACCATCCCAAAATCAATCCCTGAGATGAAAAAAGTTGATTTCGGAGCATGATTTTTGAACAGGAGCTTCAACGGTTTTGTGGCATATGAGAAATTCCCTAAGCCCCGGACCCATCGATTTTGGTCAAAAATGAAAATTTTAAAAGAGCCCCTATTTCTGCTTTAAACTTTAGTTACCATCCCAAAATGAATCCCTGAGATGAAAAAAGTTGATTTCGGAGCATGATTTTTGAACAGGAGCTTCAACGGTTTTGTGGCATATGAGAAATTCCCTAAGCCCCGGACCGATCGATTTTAGTCAAAAATGAAAATTTTAAAAGTGCCCCTATTTCTGCTTTAAACTTTAGTTACCATCCCAAAATGAATCCCTGAGATGAAAAAAGTTGATTTCGGAGCATGATTTTTGAACAGGAGCTTCAACGGTTTTGGGGCATATGAGAAATTCCCTAAGCCCCGGACCCATCGATTTTGGTCAAAAATGAAAATTTTAAAAGTGCCCCTATTTCTGCTTTAAACTTTAGTTACCATCCCAAAATGAATCCCTGAGATGAAAAAAGTTGATTTCGAAGCATGATTTTTGAACAGGAGCTTCAACGGTTTTGTGGCATATGAGAAATTCCCTAAGCCCCGGACCCATCGATTTTGGTCTAAAATGAAAATGTTAAAAGTGCCCCTATTTCTGCTTTAAACTTTAGTTACCATCCCAAAATAAATCCCTGAGATGAAAAAAGTTTATTTCAGAGCATGATTTTTGAACAGGAGCTTCAACGGTTTTGTGGCATATGAGAAATTCCCTAAGCCCCGGACCCATCGATTTTGGTCAAAAATGAAAATTTAAAAGTGCCCCTATTTCTGATTTAAACTTTAGTTACCATCCCAAAATGAATCCCTGAGATGAAAAAAAGTTGATTTCGGAGCATGATTTTTGAACAGGAGCTTCAACGGTTTTGGGGCATATGAGAAATTCCCTAAGCCCCGGACCCATCGATTTTGGTCAAAAATGAAAATTTTAAAAGTGCCCCTATTTCTGCTTTAAACTTTAGTTACCATCCCAAAATGAATCCCTGAGATGAAAAAAGTTGATTTCGGAGCATGATTTTTGAACAGGAGCTTCAATGGTTTTGTGGCGTATGAGAAATTCCCTAAGCCCCGGACCCATCGATTTTGGTCAAAAATGAAAATTTTAAAAGTGCCCCTATTTCTGCTTTAAACTTTAGTTACCATCCCAAAATGAATCCCTGAGATGAAAAAAGTTGATTTCAGAGCATGATTTTTGAACAGGAGCTTCAACGGTTTTGTGGCATATGAGAAATTCCCTAAGCCCCGGACCCATCGATTTTGGTCAAAAATGAAAATTTTAAAAGTGCCCCTATTTCTGATTTAAACTTTAGTTACCATCCCAAAATGAATCCCTGAGATGAAAAAAAGTTGATTTCGGAGCATGATTTTTGAACAGGAGCTTCAACGGTTTTGGGGCATATGAGAAATTCCCTAAGCCCCGGACCCATCGATTTTGGTCAAAAATGAAAATTTTAAAAGTGCCCCTATTTCTGCTTTAAACTTTAGTTACCATCCCAAAATGAATCCCTGAGATGAAAAAAGTTGATTTCGGAGCATGATTTTTGAACTGGAGCTTCAACGGTTTTGTGGCGTATGAGAAATTCCCTAAGCCCCGGACCCATCGATTTTGGTCAAAAATGAAAATTTTAAAAGTGCCCCTATTTCTGCTTTAAACTTTAGTTACCATCCCAAAATGAATCCCTGAGATGAAAAAAGTTGATTTCGGAGCATGATTTTTGAACAGGAGCTTCAACGGTTTTGTGGCATATGAGAAATTCCCTAAGCCCCGGACCCATCGATTTTGGTCAAAAATGAAAATGTTAAAAGTGCCCCTATTTCTGCTTTAAACTTTAGTTACCATCCCAAAATAAATCCCTGAGATGAAAAAAGTTTATTTCAGAGCATGATTTTTGAACAGGAGCTTCAACGGTTTTGTGGCATATGAGAAATTCCCTAAGCCCCGGACCCATCGATTTTGGTCAAAAATGAAAATTTTAAAAGTGCCCCTATTTCTGCTTTAAACTTTAGTTACCATCCCAAAATGAATCCCTGAGATGAAAAAAGTTGATTTCGGAGCATGATTTTTGAACAGGAGCTTCAACGGTTTTGGGGCATATGAGAAATTCCCTAAGCCCCGGACCCATCGATTTTGGTCAAAAATGAAAATGTTAAAAGTGCCCCTATTTCTGCTTTAAACTTTAGTTACCATTCCAAAATGAATCCCTGAGATGAAAAAAGTTGATTTCGGAGCATAATTTTTGAACAGGAGCTTCAACGGTTTTGGGGCATATGAGAAATTCCCTAAGCCCCGGACCCATCGATTTTGGTCAAAAATGAAAATTTTAAAAGTGCCCCTATTTCTGCTTTAAACTTTAGTTACCATCCCAAAATGAATCCCTGAGATGAAAAAAGTTGATTTCGGAGCATGATTTTTGAACAGGAGCTTCAACGGTTTTGTGGCATATGAGAAATTCCCTAAGCCCCGGACCCATCGATTTTGGTCTAAAATGAAAATTTTAAAAGTGCCCCTATTTCTGCTTTAAACTTTAGTTACCATACCAAAATGAATCCCTGAGATGAAAAAAGTTGATTTCAGAGCATGATTTTTGAACAGGAGCTTCAACGGTTTTGTGGCATATGAGAAATTCCCTAAGCCCCGGACCCATCGATTTTGGTCTAAAATGAAAATGTTAAAAGTGCCCCTATTTATGCTTTAAACTTTAGTTACCATCCCAAAATAAATCCCTGAGATGAAAAAAGTTTATTTCAGAGCATGATTTTTGAACAGGAGCTTCAACGGTTTTGTGGCATATGAGAAATTCCCTAAGCCCCGGACCCATCGATTTTGGTCAAAAATGAAAATTTTAAAAGTGCCCCTATTTCTGCTTTAAACTTTAGTTACCATCCCAAAATGAATCCCTGAGATGAAAAAAGTTGATTTCGGAGCATGATTTTTGAACAGGAGCTTCAACGGTTTTGGGGAATATGAGAAATTCCCTAAGCCCCGGACCCATCGATTTTGGTCAAAAATGAAAATTTTAAAAGTGCCCCTATTTCTGCTTTAAACTTTAGTTACCATCCCGAAATGAATCCCTGAGATGAAAAAAGTTGATTTCGGAGCATGATTTTTGAACAGGAGCTTCAACGGTTTTGGGGCATATGAGAAATTCCCTAAGCCCCGGACCCATCGATTTTGGTCAAAAATGAAAATTTTAAAAGTGCCCCTATTTCTGCTTTAATCTTTAGTTACCATCCCAAAATGAATCCCTGAGATGAAAAAAGTTGATTTCGGAGCATGATTTTTGAACAGGAGCTTCAACGGTTTTGTGGCATATGAGAAATTCCCTAAGCCCCGGACCCATCGATTTTGGTCTAAAATGAAAATTTTAAAAGTGCCCCTATTTCTGCTTTAAACTTTAGTTACCATCCCAAAATGAATCCCTGAGATGAAAAAAGTTGATTTCAGAGCATGATTTTTGAACAGGAGCTTCAACGGTTTTGTGGCATATGAGAAATTCCCTAAGCCCCGGACCCATCGATTTTGGTCAAAAATGAAAATTTTAAAAGTGCCCCTATTTCTGATTTAAACTTTAGTTACCATCCCAAAATGAATCCCTGAGATGAAAAAAAGTTGATTTCGGAGCATGATTTTTGAACAGGAGCTTCAACGGTTTTGGGGCATATGAGAAATTCCCTAAGCCCCGGACCCATCGATTTTGGTCAAAAATGAAAATTTTAAAAGTGCCCCTATTTCTGCTTTAAACTTTAGTTACCATCCCAAAATGAATCCCTGAGATGAAAAAAGTTGATTTCGGAGCATGATTTTTGAACAGGAGCTTCAACGGTTTTGTGGCATATGAGAAATTCCCTAAGTCCCGGACCCATCGATTTTGGTCAAAAATGAAAATTTTAAAAGTGCCCCTATTTCTGCTTTAAACTTTAGTTATCATCCCAAAATGAATCCCTGAGATAAAAAAAGTTGATTTTGGAGCATGATTTTTGAACAGGAGCTTCAACGGTTTTGTGGCATATGAGAAATTCCCTAATCCCCGGACCCATCGATTTTGGTCAAAAATTTAAATTTTAAAAGTGCCCCTATTTCTGCTTTAAACTTTAGTTACCATTCCAAAATGAATCCCTGAGATGAAAAAAGTTGATTTCGGAGCATTATTTTTGAACAGGAGCTTCAACGGTTTTGGGGCATATGAGAAATTCCCTAAGCCCCGGACCCATCGATTTTGGTCAAAAATGAAAATTTTAAAAGTGCCCCTATTTCTGCTTTAAACTTTAGTTACCATCCCAAAATGAATCCCTGAGATGAAAAAAGTTGATTTCGGAGCATGATTTTTGAAAAGGAGCTTCAACGGTTTTGTGGCGTATGAGAAATTCCCTAAGCCCCGGACCCATCGATTTTGGTCAAAAATGAAAATTTTAAAAGTGCCCCTATTTCTGCTTTAAACTTTAGTTACCATCCCAAAATGAATCCCTGAGATGAAAAAAGTTGATTTCGGAGCATGATTTTTGAACAGGAGCTTCAACGGTTTTGTGGCATATGAGAAATTCCCTAAGCCCCGGACCCATCGATTTTGGTCAAAAATGAAAATTTTAAAAGTGCCCCTATTTCTTCTTTAAACTTTAGTTACCATCCCAAAATGAATCCCTGAGATGAAAAAAGTTGATTTCGGAGCATGATTTTTGAACAGGAGCTTCAACGGTTTTGGGGCATATGAGAAATTCCCTAAGCCCCGGACCCATCGATTTTGGTCAAAAATGAAAATTTTAAAAGTGCCCCTATTTCTGCTTTAAACTTTAGTTACCATCCCAAAATGAATCCCTGAGATGAAAAAAGTTGATTTCGGAGCATGATTTTTGAACAGGAGCTTCAACGGTTTTGGGGCATATGAGAAATTCCCTAAGCCCCGGACCCATCGATTTTGGTCAAAAATGAAAATTTTAAAAGTGCCCCTATTTCTGCTTTAAACTTTAGTTACCATCCCAAAATGAATCCCTGAGATGAAAAAAGTTGATTTCAGAGCATGATTTTTGAACAGGAGCTTCAACAGTTTTGGGGCATATGAGAAATTCCCTAAGCCCCGGACCCATCGATTTCAGTCAAAAATGAAAATTTTAAAAGTGCCCCTATTTCTGCTTTAAACTTTAGTTACCATCCCAAAATGAATCCCTGAGATGAAAAAAGTTGATTTCGGAGCATGATTTTTGAACAGGAGCTTCAACGGTTTTGTGGCATATGAGAAATTCCCTAAGCCCCGGACCCATCGATTTTGGTCTAAAATGAAAATTTTAAAAGTGCCCCTATTTCTGCTTTAAACTTTAGTTACCATCCCAAAATGAATCCCTGAGATGAAAAAAGTTGATTTCAGAGCATGATTTTTGAACAGGAGCTTCAACGGTTTTGGGGCATATGAGAAATTCCCTAAGCCCCGGACCCATCGATTTTGGTCAAAAATGAAAATTTTAAAAGTGCCCCTATTTCTGCTTTAAACTTTAGTTACCATCCCAAAATGAATCCCTGAGATGAAAAAAGTTGATTTCAGAGCATGATTTTTGAACAGGAGCTTCAACGGTTTTGGGGCATATGAGAAATTCCCTAAGCCCCGGACCCATCGATTTCAGTCAAAAATGAAAATTTTAAAAGTGCCCCTATTTCTGCTTTAAACTTTAGTTACCATCCCAAAATGAATCCCTGAGATGAAAAAAGTTGATTTCGGAGCATGATTTTTGAACAGGAGCTTCAACGGTTTTGTGGCATATGAGAAATTCCCTAAGCCCCGGACCCATCGATTTTGGTCTAAAATGAAAATTTTAAAAGTGCCCCTATTTCTGCTTTAAACTTTAGTTACCATCCCAAAATGAATTCCTGAGATGAAAAAAGTTGATTTCGGAGCATGATTTTTGAACAGGAGCTTCAACGGTTTTGTGGCATATGAGAAATTCCCTAAGCCCCGGACCCATCGATTTTGGTCAAAAATGAAAATTTTAAAAGTGCCCCTATTTCTGCTTTAATCTTTAGTTACCATCCCAAAATGAATCCCTGAGATGAAAAAAGTTGATTTCGGAGCATGATTTTTGAACAGGAGCTTCAACGGTTTTGTGGCATATGAGAAATTCCCTAAGCCCCGGACCCATCGATTTTGGTCAAAAATGAAAATTTTAAAAGTGCCCCTATTTCTGCTTTAAACTTTAGTTACCATCCCAAAATGAATCCCTGAGATGAAAAAAGTTGATTTCAGAGCATGATTTTTGAACAGGAGCTTCAACGGTTTTGTGGCATATGAGAAATTCCCTAAGCCCCGGACCCATCGATTTTGGTCAAAAATGAAAATTTTAAAAGTGCCCCTATTTCTGATTTAAACTTTAGTTACCATCCCAAAATGAATCCCTGAGATGAAAAAAAGTTGATTTCGGAGCATGATTTTTGAACAGGAGCTTCAACGGTTTTGGGGCATATGAGAAATTCCCTAAGCCCCGGACCCATCGATTTTGGTCAAAAATGAAAATTTTAAAAGTGCCCCTATTTCTGCTTTAAACTTTAGTTACCATCCCAAAATGAATCCCTGAGATGAAAAAAGTTGATTTCGGAGCATGATTTTTGAACAGGAGCTTCAACGGTTTTGTGGCATATGAGAAATTCCCTAAGTCCCGGACCCATCGATTTTGGTCAAAAATGAAAATTTTAAAAGTGCCCCTATTTCTGCTTTAAACTTTAGTTATCATCCCAAAATGAATCCCTGAGATAAAAAAAGTTGATTTTGGAGCATGATTTTTGAACAGGAGCTTCAACGGTTTTGTGGCATATGAGAAATTCCCTAATCCCCGGACCCATCGATTTTGGTCAAAAATTTAAATTTTAAAAGTGCCCCTATTTCTGCTTTAAACTTTAGTTACCATTCCAAAATGAATCCCTGAGATGAAAAAAGTTGATTTCGGAGCATTATTTTTGAACAGGAGCTTCAACGGTTTTGGGGCATATGAGAAATTCCCTAAGCCCCGGACCCATCGATTTTGGTCAAAAATGAAAATTTTAAAAGTGCCCCTATTTCTGCTTTAAACTTTAGTTACCATCCCAAAATGAATCCCTGAGATGAAAAAAGTTGATTTCGGAGCATGATTTTTGAAAAGGAGCTTCAACGGTTTTGTGGCGTATGAGAAATTCCCTAAGCCCCGGACCCATCGATTTTGGTCAAAAATGAAAATTTTAAAAGTGCCCCTATTTCTGCTTTAAACTTTAGTTACCATCCCAAAATGAATCCCTGAGATGAAAAAAGTTGATTTCGGAGCATGATTTTTGAACAGGAGCTTCAACGGTTTTGTGGCATATGAGAAATTCCCTAAGCCCCGGACCCATCGATTTTGGTCAAAAATGAAAATTTTAAAAGTGCCCCTATTTCTTCTTTAAACTTTAGTTACCATCCCAAAATGAATCCCTGAGATGAAAAAAGTTGATTTCGGAGCATGATTTTTGAACAGGAGCTTCAACGGTTTTGGGGCATATGAGAAATTCCCTAAGCCCCGGACCCATCGATTTTGGTCAAAAATGAAAATTTTAAAAGTGCCCCTATTTCCGCTTTAAACTTTAGTTACCATCCCAAAATGAATCCCTGAGATGAAAAAAGTTGATTTCGGAGCATGATTTTTGAACAGGAGCTTCAACGGTTTTGGGGCATATGAGAAATTCCCTAAGCCCTGGACCCATCGATTTTGGTCAAAAATGAAAATTTTAAAAGTGCCCCTATTTCTGCTTTAAACTTTAGTTACCATCCCAAAATGAATCCCTGAGATGAAAAAAGTTGATTTCAGAGCATGATTTTTGAACAGGAGCTTCAACAGTTTTGGGGCATATGAGAAATTCCCTAAGCCCCGGACCCATCGATTTCAGTCAAAAATGAAAATTTTAAAAGTGCCCCTATTTCTGCTTTAAACTTTAGTTACCATCCCAAAATGAATCCCTGAGATGAAAAAAGTTGATTTCGGAGCATGATTTTTGAACAGGAGCTTCAACGGTTTTGTGGCATATGAGAAATTCCCTAAGCCCCGGACCCATCGATTTTGGTCTAAAATGAAAATTTTAAAAGTGCCCCTATTTCTGCTTTAAACTTTAGTTACCATCCCAAAATGAATCCCTGAGATGAAAAAAGTTGATTTCAGAGCATGATTTTTGAACAGGAGCTTCAACGGTTTTGGGGCATATGAGAAATTCCCTAAGCCCCGGACCCATCGATTTTGGTCAAAAATGAAAATTTTAAAAGTGCCCCTATTTCTGCTTTAAACTTTAGTTACCATCCCAAAATGAATCCCTGAGATGAAAAAAGTTGATTTCAGAGCATGATTTTTGAACAGGAGCTTCAACGGTTTTGGGGCATATGAGAAATTCCCTAAGCCCCGGACCCATCGATTTCAGTCAAAAATGAAAATTTTAAAAGTGCCCCTATTTCTGCTTTAAACTTTAGTTACCATCCCAAAATGAATCCCTGAGATGAAAAAAGTTGATTTCGGAGCATGATTTTTGAACAGGAGCTTCAATGGTTTTGTGGCATATGAGAAATTCCCTAAGCCCCGGACCCATCGATTTTGGTCTAAAATGAAAATTTTAAAAGTGCCCCTATTTCTGCTTTAAACTTTAGTTACCATCCCAAAATGAATTCCTGAGATGAAAAAAGTTGATTTCGGAGCATGATTTTTGAACAGGAGCTTCAACGGTTTTGTGGCAAATGAGAAATTCCCTAAGCACCGGACCCATCGATTTTGGTCTAAAATGAAAATTTTAAAAGTGCCCCTATTTCTGCTTTAAACTTTAGTTACCATCCCAAAATGAATCCCTGAGATGAAAAAAGTTGATTTCGGAGCATGATTTTTGAACAGGAGCTTCAACGGTTTTGTGGCATATGAGAAATTCCCTAAGCCCCGGACCCATCGATTTTGGTCAAAAATGAAAATTTTAAAAGTGCCCCTATTTCTGCTTTAAACTTTAGTTACCATCCCAAAATGAATCCCTGAGATGAAAAAAGTTGATTTCGGAGCATGATTTTTGAACAGGAGCTTCAACGGTTTTGTGGCATATGAGAAATTCCCTAAGCCCCGGACCCATCGATTTTGGTCAAAAATGAAAATTTTAAAAGTGCCCCTATTTCTGCTTTAAACTTTAGTTACCATCCCAAAATGAATCCCTGAGATGAAAAAAGTTGATTTCAGAGCATGATTTTTGAACAGGAGCTTCAACGGTTTTGTGGCATATGAGAAATTCCCTAAGCCCCGGACCCATCGATTTTGGTCAAAAATGAAAATTTTAAAAGTGCCCCTATTTCTGCTTTAAACTTTAGTTACCATCCCAAAATGAATCCCTGAGATGAAAAAAGTTGATTTCGGAGCATGATTTTTGAACAGGAGCTTCAACGGTTTTGTGGCATATGAGAAATTCCCTAAGCCCCGGACCCATCGATTTTGGTCAAAAATGAAAATTTTAAAAGTGCCCCTATTTCTGCTTTAAACTTTAGTTACCATCCCAAAATGAATCCCTGAGATGAAAAAAGTTGATTTCAGAGCATGATTTTTGAACAGGAGCTTCAACGGTTTTGTGGCATATGAGAAATTCCCTAAGCCCCGGACCCATCGATTTTGGTCAAAAATGAAAATTTTAAAAGTGCCCCTATTTCTGCTTTAAACTTTAGTTACCATCCCAAAATGAATCCCTGAGATGAAAAAAGTTGATTTCGGAGCATGATTTTTGAACAGGAGCTTCAACGGTTTTGGGGCATAGGAGAAATTCCCTAAGCCCCGGACCCATCGATTTTGATCAAAAATGAAAATTTTAAAAGTGTCCCTATTTCTGCTTTAAACTTTAGTTACCATTCCAAAATGAATCCCTGAGATGAAAAAAGTTGATTTCGGAGCATGATTTTTGAACAGGAGCTTCAACGGTTTTGGGGCATATGAGAAATTCCCTAAGCCCCGGACCCATCGATTTTGGTCTAAAATGAAAATTTTAAAAGTGCCCCTATTTCTGCTTTAAACTTTAGTTACCATCCCAAAATGAATCCCTGAGATGAAAAAAGTTGATTTCAGAGCATGATTTTTGAACAGGAGCTTCAACGGTTTTGTGGCATATGAGAAATTCCCTAAGCCCCGGACCCATCGATTTTGGTCTAAAATGAAAATGTTAAAAGTGCCCCTATTTATGCTTTAAACTTTAGTTACCATCACAAAATAAATCCCTGAAATGAAAAAAGTTTATTTCAGAGCATGATTTTTGAACAGGAGCTTCAACGGTTTTGTGGCATATGAGAAATTCCCTAAGCCCCGGACCCATCGATTTTGGTCAAAAATTAAAATTTTAAAAGTGCCCCTATTTCTGCTTTAAACTTTAGTTACCATCCCAAAATGAATCCCTGATATGAAAAAAGTTGATTTCGGAGCATGATTTTTGAACAGGAGCTTCAACGGTTTTGGGGCATATGAGAAATTCCCTAAGCCCCGGACCCATCGATTTTGGTCAAAAATGAAAATTTTAAAAGTGCCCCTATTTCTGCTTTAAACTTTAGTTATCATCCCAAAATGAATCCCTGAGATGAAAAAAGTTGATTTCGGAGCATGATTTTTGAACAGGAGCTTCAACGGTTTTGTGGCATATGAGAAATTCCCTAAGCCCCGGACCCATCGATTTTGGTCAAAAATGAAAATTTAAAAGTGCCCCTATTTCTGATTTAAACTTTAGTTACCATCCCAAAATGAATCCCTGAGATGAAAAAAAGTTGATTTCGGAGCATGATTTTTGAACAGGAGCTTCAACGGTTTTGGGGCATATGAGAAATTCCCTAAGCCCCGGACCCATCGATTTTGGTCAAAAATGAAAATTTTAAAAGTGCCCCTATTTCTGCTTTAAACTTTAGTTACCATCCCAAAATGAATCCCTGAGATGAAAAAAGTTGATTTCAGAGCATGATTTTTGAACAGGAGCTTCAACGGTTTTGTGGCATATGAGAAATTCCCTAAGCCCCGGACCCATCGATTTTGGTCAAAAATGAAAATTTTAAAAGTGCCCCTATTTCTGATTTAAACTTTAGTTACCATCCCAAAATGAATCCCTGAGATGAAAAAAAGTTGATTTCGGAGCATGATTTTTGAACAGGAGCTTCAACGGTTTTGGGGCATATGAGAAATTCCCTAAGCCCCGGACCCATCGATTTTGGTCAAAAATGAAAATTTTAAAAGTGCCCCTATTTCTGCTTTAAACTTTAGTTACCATCCCAAAATGAATCCCTGAGATGAAAAAAGTTGATTTCGGAGCATGATTTTTGAACTGGAGCTTCAACGGTTTTGTGGCGTATGAGAAATTCCCTAAGCCCCGGACCCATCGATTTTGGTCAAAAATGAAAATTTTAAAAGTGCCCCTATTTCTGCTTTAAACTTTAGTTACCATCCCAAAATGAATCCCTGAGATGAAAAAAGTTGATTTCGGAGCATGATTTTTGAACAGGAGCTTCAACGGTTTTGTGGCATATGAGAAATTCCCTAAGCCCCGGACCCATCGATTTTGGTCAAAAATGAAAATGTTAAAAGTGCCCCTATTTCTGCTTTAAACTTTAGTTACCATCCCAAAATAAATCCCTGAGATGAAAAAAGTTTATTTCAGAGCATGATTTTTGAACAGGAGCTTCAACGGTTTTGTGGCATATGAGAAATTCCCTAAGCCCCGGACCCATCGATTTTGGTCAAAAATGAAAATTTTAAAAGTGCCCCTATTTCTGCTTTAAACTTTAGTTACCATCCCAAAATGAATCCCTGAGATGAAAAAAGTTGATTTCGGAGCATGATTTTTGAACAGGAGCTTCAACGGTTTTGGGGCATATGAGAAATTCCCTAAGCCCCGGACCCATCGATTTTGGTCAAAAATGAAAATGTTAAAAGTGCCCCTATTTCTGCTTTAAACTTTAGTTACCATTCCAAAATGAATCCCTGAGATGAAAAAAGTTGATTTCGGAGCATAATTTTTGAACAGGAGCTTCAACGGTTTTGGGGCATATGAGAAATTCCCTAAGCCCCGGACCCATCGATTTTGGTCAAAAATGAAAATTTTAAAAGTGCCCCTATTTCTGCTTTAAACTTTAGTTACCATCCCAAAATGAATCCCTGAGATGAAAAAAGTTGATTTCGGAGCATGATTTTTGAACAGGAGCTTCAACGGTTTTGTGGCATATGAGAAATTCCCTAAGCCCCGGACCCATCGATTTTGGTCTAAAATGAAAATTTTAAAAGTGCCCCTATTTCTGCTTTAAACTTTAGTTACCATCCCAAAATGAATCCCTGAGATGAAAAAAGTTGATTTCAGAGCATGATTTTTGAACAGGAGCTTCAACGGTTTTGTGGCATATGAGAAATTCCCTAAGCCCCGGACCCATCGATTTTGGTCTAAAATGAAAATGTTAAAAGTGCCCCTATTTATGCTTTAAACTTTAGTTACCATCCCAAAATAAATCCCTGAGATGAAAAAAGTTTATTTCAGAGCATGATTTTTGAACAGGAGCTTCAACGGTTTTGTGGCATATGAGAAATTCCCTAAGCCCCGGACCCATCGATTTTGGTCAAAAATGAAAATTTTAAAAGTGCCCCTATTTCTGCTTTAAACTTTAGTTACCATCCCAAAATGAATCCCTGAGATGAAAAAAGTTGATTTCGGAGCATGATTTTTGAACAGGAGCTTCAACGGTTTTGGGGAATATGAGAAATTCCCTAAGCCCCGGACCCATCGATTTTGGTCAAAAATGAAAATTTTAAAAGTGCCCCTATTTCTGCTTTAAACTTTAGTTACCATCCCGAAATGAATCCCTGAGATGAAAAAAGTTGATTTCGGAGCATGATTTTTGAACAGGAGCTTCAACGGTTTTGGGGCATATGAGAAATTCCCTAAGCCCCGGACCCATCGATTTTGGTCAAAAATGAAAATTTTAAAAGTGCCCCTATTTCTGCTTTAATCTTTAGTTACCATCCCAAAATGAATCCCTGAGATGAAAAAAGTTGATTTCGGAGCATGATTTTTGAACAGGAGCTTCAACGGTTTTGTGGCATATGAGAAATTCCCTAAGCCCCGGACCCATCGATTTTGGTCTAAAATGAAAATTTTAAAAGTGCCCCTATTTCTGCTTTAAACTTTAGTTACCATCCCAAAATGAATCCCTGAGATGAAAAAAGTTGATTTCAGAGCATGATTTTTGAACAGGAGCTTCAACGGTTTTGTGGCATATGAGAAATTCCCTAAGCCCCGGACCCATCGATTTTGGTCAAAAATGAAAATTTTAAAAGTGCCCCTATTTCTGATTTAAACTTTAGTTACCATCCCAAAATGAATCCCTGAGATGAAAAAAAGTTGATTTCGGAGCATGATTTTTGAACAGGAGCTTCAACGGTTTTGGGGCATATGAGAAATTCCCTAAGCCCCGGACCCATCGATTTTGGTCAAAAATGAAAATTTTAAAAGTGCCCCTATTTCTGCTTTAAACTTTAGTTACCATCCCAAAATGAATCCCTGAGATGAAAAAAAGTTGATTTCGGAGCATGATTTTTGAACAGGAGCTTCAACGGTTTTGTGGCATATGAGAAATTCCCTAAGTCCCGGACCCATCGATTTTGGTCAAAAATGAAAATTTTAAAAGTGCCCCTATTTCTGCTTTAAACTTTAGTTATCATCCCAAAATGAATCCCTGAGATAAAAAAAGTTGATTTTGGAGCATGATTTTTGAACAGGAGCTTCAACGGTTTTGTGGCATATGAGAAATTCCCTAATCCCCGGACCCATCGATTTTGGTCAAAAATTTAAATTTTAAAAGTGCCCCTATTTCTGCTTTAAACTTTAGTTACCATTCCAAAATGAATCCCTGAGATGAAAAAAGTTGATTTCGGAGCATTATTTTTGAACAGGAGCTTCAACGGTTTTGGGGCATATGAGAAATTCCCTAAGCCCCGGACCCATCGATTTTGGTCAAAAATGAAAATTTTAAAAGTGCCCCTATTTCTGCTTTAAACTTTAGTTACCATCCCAAAATGAATCCCTGAGATGAAAAAAGTTGATTTCGGAGCATGATTTTTGAAAAGGAGCTTCAACGGTTTTGTGGCGTATGAGAAATTCCCTAAGCCCCGGACCCATCGATTTTGGTCAAAAATGAAAATTTTAAAAGTGCCCCTATTTCTGCTTTAAACTTTAGTTACCATCCCAAAATGAATCCCTGAGATGAAAAAAGTTGATTTCGGAGCATGATTTTTGAACAGGAGCTTCAACGGTTTTGTGGCATATGAGAAATTCCCTAAGCCCCGGACCCATCGATTTTGGTCAAAAATGAAAATTTTAAAAGTGCCCCTATTTCTTCTTTAAACTTTAGTTACCATCCCAAAATGAATCCCTGAGATGAAAAAAGTTGATTTCGGAGCATGATTTTTGAACAGGAGCTTCAACGGTTTTAGGGCATATGAGAAATTCCCTAAGCCCCGGACCCATCGATTTTGGTCAAAAATGAAAATTTAAAAGTGCCCCTATTTCTGATTTAAACTTTAGTTACCATCCCAAAATGAATCCCTGAGATGAAAAAAAGTTGATTTCGGAGCATGATTTTTGAACAGGAGCTTCAACGGTTTTGGGGCATATGAGAAATTCCCTAAGCCCCGGACCCATCGATTTTGGTCAAAAATGAAAATTTTAAAAGTGCCCCTATTTCTGCTTTAAACTTTAGTTACCATCCCAAAATGAATCCCTGAGATGAAAAAAGTTGATTTCGGAGCATGATTTTTGAACAGGAGCTTCAATGGTTTTGTGGCGTATGAGAAATTCCCTAAGCCCCGGACCCATCGATTTTGGTCAAAAATGAAAATTTTAAAAGTGCCCCTATTTCTGCTTTAAACTTTAGTTACCATCCCAAAATGAATCCCTGAGATGAAAAAAGTTGATTTCAGAGCATGATTTTTGAACAGGAGCTTCAACGGTTTTGTGGCATATGAGAAATTCCCTAAGCCCCGGACCCATCGATTTTGGTCAAAAATGAAAATTTTAAAAGTGCCCCTATTTCTGATTTAAACTTTAGTTACCATCCCAAAATGAATCCCTGAGATGAAAAAAAGTTGATTTCGGAGCATGATTTTTGAACAGGAGCTTCAACGGTTTTGGGGCATATGAGAAATTCCCTAAGCCCCGGACCCATCGATTTTGGTCAAAAATGAAAATTTTAAAAGTGCCCCTATTTCTGCTTTAAACTTTAGTTACCATCCCAAAATGAATCCCTGAGATGAAAAAAGTTGATTTCGGAGCATGATTTTTGAACTGGAGCTTCAACGGTTTTGTGGCGTATGAGAAATTCCCTAAGCCCCGGACCCATCGATTTTGGTCAAAAATGAAAATTTTAAAAGTGCCCCTATTTCTGCTTTAAACTTTAGTTACCATCCCAAAATGAATCCCTGAGATGAAAAAAGTTGATTTCGGAGCATGATTTTTGAACAGGAGCTTCAACGGTTTTGTGGCATATGAGAAATTCCCTAAGCCCCGGACCCATCGATTTTGGTCAAAAATGAAAATGTTAAAAGTGCCCCTATTTCTGCTTTAAACTTTAGTTACCATCCCAAAATAAATCCCTGAGATGAAAAAAGTTTATTTCAGAGCATGATTTTTGAACAGGAGCTTCAACGGTTTTGTGGCATATGAGAAATTCCCTAAGCCCCGGACCCATCGATTTTGGTCAAAAATGAAAATTTTAAAAGTGCCCCTATTTCTGCTTTAAACTTTAGTTACCATCCCAAAATGAATCCCTGAGATGAAAAAAGTTGATTTCGGAGCATGATTTTTGAACAGGAGCTTCAACGGTTTTGGGGCATATGAGAAATTCCCTAAGCCCCGGACCCATCGATTTTGGTCAAAAATGAAAATGTTAAAAGTGCCCCTATTTCTGCTTTAAACTTTAGTTACCATTCCAAAATGAATCCCTGAGATGAAAAAAGTTGATTTCGGAGCATAATTTTTGAACAGGAGCTTCAACGGTTTTGGGGCATATGAGAAATTCCCTAAGCCCCGGACCCATCGATTTTGGTCAAAAATGAAAATTTTAAAAGTGCCCCTATTTCTGCTTTAAACTTTAGTTACCATCCCAAAATGAATCCCTGAGATGAAAAAAGTTGATTTCGGAGCATGATTTTTGAACAGGAGCTTCAACGGTTTTGTGGCATATGAGAAATTCCCTAAGCCCCGGACCCATCGATTTTGGTCTAAAATGAAAATTTTAAAAGTGCCCCTATTTCTGCTTTAAACTTTAGTTACCATCCCAAAATGAATCCCTGAGATGAAAAAAGTTGATTTCAGAGCATGATTTTTGAACAGGAGCTTCAACGGTTTTGTGGCATATGAGAAATTCCCTAAGCCCCGGACCCATCGATTTTGGTCTAAAATGAAAATGTTAAAAGTGCCCCTATTTATGCTTTAAACTTTAGTTACCATCCCAAAATAAATCCCTGAGATGAAAAAAGTTTATTTCAGAGCATGATTTTTGAACAGGAGCTTCAACGGTTTTGTGGCATATGAGAAATTCCCTAAGCCCCGGACCCATCGATTTTGGTCAAAAATGAAAATTTTAAAAGTGCCCCTATTTCTGCTTTAAACTTTAGTTACCATCCCAAAATGAATCCCTGAGATGAAAAAAGTTGATTTCGGAGCATGATTTTTGAACAGGAGCTTCAACGGTTTTGGGGAATATGAGAAATTCCCTAAGCCCCGGACCCATCGATTTTGGTCAAAAATGAAAATTTTAAAAGTGCCCCTATTTCTGCTTTAAACTTTAGTTACCATCCCGAAATGAATCCCTGAGATGAAAAAAGTTGATTTCGGAGCATGATTTTTGAACAGGAGCTTCAACGGTTTTGGGGCATATGAGAAATTCCCTAAGCCCCGGACCCATCGATTTTGGTCAAAAATGAAAATTTTAAAAGTGCCCCTATTTCTGCTTTAATCTTTAGTTACCATCCCAAAATGAATCCCTGAGATGAAAAAAGTTGATTTCGGAGCATGATTTTTGAACAGGAGCTTCAACGGTTTTGTGGCATATGAGAAATTCCCTAAGCCCCGGACCCATCGATTTTGGTCTAAAATGAAAATTTTAAAAGTGCCCCTATTTCTGCTTTAAACTTTAGTTACCATCCCAAAATGAATCCCTGAGATGAAAAAAGTTGATTTCAGAGCATGATTTTTGAACAGGAGCTTCAACGGTTTTGTGGCATATGAGAAATTCCCTAAGCCCCGGACCCATCGATTTTGGTCAAAAATGAAAATTTTAAAAGTGCCCCTATTTCTGATTTAAACTTTAGTTACCATCCCAAAATGAATCCCTGAGATGAAAAAAAGTTGATTTCGGAGCATGATTTTTGAACAGGAGTTTCAATGGTTTTGGGGCATATGAGAAATTCCCTAAGCCCCGGACCCATCGATTTTGGTCAAAAATGAAAATTTTAAAAGTGCCCCTATTTCTGCTTTAAACTTTAGTTACCATCCCAAAATGAATCCCTGAGATGAAAAAAAGTTGATTTCGGAGCATGATTTTTGAACAGGAGCTTCAACGGTTTTGTGGCATATGAGAAATTCCCTAAGTCCCGGACCCATCGATTTTGGTCAAAAATGAAAATTTTAAAAGTGCCCCTATTTCTGCTTTAAACTTTAGTTATCATCCCAAAATGAATCCCTGAGATAAAAAAAGTTGATTTTGGAGCATGATTTTTGAACAGGAGCTTCAACGGTTTTGTGGCATATGAGAAATTCCCTAATCCCCGGACCCATCGATTTTGGTCAAAAATTTAAATTTTAAAAGTGCCCCTATTTCTGCTTTAAACTTTAGTTACCATTCCAAAATGAATCCCTGAGATGAAAAAAGTTGATTTCGGAGCATTATTTTTGAACAGGAGCTTCAACGGTTTTGGGGCATATGAGAAATTCCCTAAGCCCCGGACCCATCGATTTTGGTCAAAAATGAAAATTTTAAAAGTGCCCCTATTTCTGCTTTAAACTTTAGTTACCATCCCAAAATGAATCCCTGAGATGAAAAAAGTTGATTTCGGAGCATGATTTTTGAAAAGGAGCTTCAACGGTTTTGTGGCGTATGAGAAATTCCCTAAGCCCCGGACCCATCGATTTTGGTCAAAAATGAAAATTTTAAAAGTGCCCCTATTTCTGCTTTAAACTTTAGTTACCATCCCAAAATGAATCCCTGAGATGAAAAAAGTTGATTTCGGAGCATGATTTTTGAACAGGAGCTTCAACGGTTTTGTGGCATATGAGAAATTCCCTAAGCCCCGGACCCATCGATTTTGGTCAAAAATGAAAATTTTAAAAGTGCCCCTATTTCTTCTTTAAACTTTAGTTACCATCCCAAAATGAATCCCTGAGATGAAAAAAGTTGATTTCGGAGCATGATTTTTGAACAGGAGCTTCAACGGTTTTAGGGCATATGAGAAATTCCCTAAGCCCCGGACCCATCGATTTTGGTCAAAAATGAAAATTTTAAAAGTGCCCATATTTCTGCTTTAAACTTTAGTTACCATCCCAAAATGAATCCCTGAGATGAAAAAAGTTGATTTCGGAGCATGATTTTTGAACAGGAGCTTCAACGGTTTTGGGGCATATGAGAAATTCCCTAAGCCCCGGACCCATCGATTTTGGTCAAAAATGAAAATTTTAAAAGTGCCCCTATTTCTGCTTTAAACTTTAGTTACCATCCCAAAATGAATCCCTGAGATGAAAAAAGTTGATTTCAGAGCATGATTTTTGAACAGGAGCTTCAACGGTTTTGGGGCATATGAGAAATTCCCTAAGCCCCGGACCCATCGATTTCAGTCAAAAATGAAAATTTTAAAAGTGCCCCTATTTCTGCTTTAAACTTTAGTTACCATCCCAAAATGAATCCCTGAGATGAAAAAAGTTGATTTCGGAGCATGATTTTTGAACAGGAGCTTCAACGGTTTTGTGGCATATGAGAAATTCCCTAAGCCCCGGACCCATCGATTTTGGTCTAAAATGAAAATTTTAAAAGTGCCCCTATTTCTGCTTTAAACTTTAGTTACCATCCCAAAATGAATCCCTGAGATGAAAAAAGTTGATTTCGGAGCATGATTTTTGAACAGGAGCTTCAACGGTTTTGGGGCATATGAGAAATTCCCTAAGCCCCGGACCCATCGATTTTGGTCAAAAATGAAAATGTTAAAAGTGCCCCTATTTCTGCTTTAAACTTTAGTTACCATTCCAAAATGAATCCCTGAGATGAAAAAAGTTGATTTCGGAGCATAATTTTTGAACAGGAGCTTCAACGGTTTTGGGGCATATGAGAAATTCCCTAAGCCCCGGACCCATCGATTTTGGTCAAAAATGAAAATTTTAAAAGTGCCCCTATTTCTGCTTTAAACTTTAGTTACCATCCCAAAATGAATCCCTGAGATGAAAAAAGTTGATTTCGGAGCATGATTTTTTAACAGGAGCTTCAACGGTTTTGTGGCATATGAGAAATTCCCTAAGCCCCGGACCCATCGATTTTGGTCTAAAATGAAAATTTTAAAAGTGCCCCTATTTCTGCTTTAAACTTTAGTTACCATCCCAAAATGAATCCCTGAGATGAAAAAAGTTGATTTCAGAGCATGATTTTTGAACAGGAGCTTCAACGGTTTTGTGGCATATGAGAAATTCCCTAAGCCCCGGACCCATCGATTTTGGTCTAAAATGAAAATGTTAAAAGTGCCCCTATTTATGCTTTAAACTTTAGTTACCATCCCAAAATAAATCCCTGAGATGAAAAAAGTTTATTTCAGAGCATGATTTTTGAACAGGAGCTTCAACGGTTTTGTGGCATATGAGAAATTCCCTAAGCCCCGGACCCATCGATTTTGGTCAAAAATGAAAATTTTAAAAGTGCCCCTATTTCTGCTTTAAACTTTAGTTACCATCCCAAAATGAATCCCTGAGATGAAAAAAGTTGATTTCGGAGCATGATTTTTGAACAGGAGCTTCAACGGTTTTGGGGAATATGAGAAATTCCCTAAGCCCCGGACCCATCGATTTTGGTCAAAAATGAAAATTTTAAAAGTGCCCAATATTTCTGCTTTAAACTTTAGTTACCATCCCGAAATGAATCCCTGAGATGAAAAAAGTTGATTTCGGAGCATGATTTTTGAACAGGAGCTTCAACGGTTTTGGGGCATATGAGAAATTCCCTAAGCCCCGGACCCATCGATTTTGGTCAAAAATGAAAATTTTAAAAGTGCCCCTATTTCTGCTTTAATCTTTAGTTACCATCCCAAAATGAATCCCTGAGATGAAAAAAGTTGATTTCGGAGCATGATTTTTGAACAGGAGCTTCAACGGTTTTGTGGCATATGAGAAATTCCCTAAGCCCCGGACCCATCGATTTCGGTCTAAAATGAAAATTTTAAAAGTGCCCCTATTTCTGCTTTAAACTTTAGTTACCATCCCAAAATGAATCCCTGAGATGAAAAAAGTTGATTTCGGAGCATGATTTTTGAACAGGAGCTTCAACGGTTTTGTGGCATATGAGAAATTCCCTAAGCCCCGGACCCATCGATTTTGGTCAAAAATGAAAATTTTAAAAGTGCCCCTATTTCTGATTTAAACTTTAGTTACCATCCCAAAATGAATCCCTGAGATGAAAAAAGTTGATTTCAGAGCATGATTTTTGAACAGGAGCTTCAACGGTTTTGGGGCATATGAGAAATTCCCTAAGCCCCGGACCCATCGATTTTGGTCAAAAATGAAAATTTTAAAAGTGCCCCTATTTCTGCTTTAAACTTTAGTTACCATCCCAAAATGAATCCCTGAGATGAAAAAAGTTGATTTCAGAGCATGATTTTTGAACAGGAGCTTCAACGGTTTTGGGGCATATGAGAAATTCCCTAAGCCCCGGACCCATCGATTTCAGTCAAAAATGAAAATTTTAAAAGTGCCCCTATTTCTGCTTTAAACTTTAGTTACCATCCCAAAATGAATCCCTGAGATGAAAAAAGTTGATTTCGGAGCATGATTTTTGAACAGGAGCTTCAACGGTTTTGTGGCATATGAGAAATTCCCTAAGCCCCGGACCCATCGATTTTGGTCTAAAATGAAAATTTTAAAAGTGCCCCTATTTCTGCTTTAAACTTTAGTTACCATCCCAAAATGAATTCCTGAGATGAAAAAAGTTGATTTCGGAGCATGATTTTTGAACAGGAGCTTCAACGGTTTTGTGGCAAATGAGAAATTCCCTAAGCACCGGACCCATCGATTTTGGTCTAAAATGAAAATTTTAAAAGTGCCCCTATTTCTGCTTTAAACTTTAGTTACCATCCCAAAATGAATCCCTGAGATGAAAAAAGTTGATTTCGGAGCATGATTTTTGAACAGGAGCTTCAACGGTTTTGTGGCATATGAGAAATTCCCTAAGCCCCGGACCCATCGATTTTGGTCAAAAATGAAAATTTTAAAAGTGCCCCTATTTCTGCTTTAAACTTTAGTTACCATCCCAAAATGAATCCCTGAGATGAAAAAAGTTGATTTCGGAGCATGATTTTTGAACAGGAGCTTCAACGGTTTTGTGGCATATGAGAAATTCCCTAAGCCCCGGACCCATCGATTTTGGTCAAAAATGAAAATTTTAAAAGTGCCCCTATTTCTGCTTTAAACTTTAGTTACCATCCCAAAATGAATCCCTGAGATGAAAAAAGTTGATTTCAGAGCATGATTTTTGAACAGGAGCTTCAACGGTTTTGTGGCATATGAGAAATTCCCTAAGCCCCGGACCCATCGATTTTGGTCAAAAATGAAAATTTTAAAAGTGCCCCTATTTCTGCTTTAAACTTTAGTTACCATCCCAAAATGAATCCCTGAGATGAAAAAAGTTGATTTCGGAGCATGATTTTTGAACAGGAGCTTCAACGGTTTTGTGGCATATGAGAAATTCCCTAAGCCCCGGACCCATCGATTTTGGTCAAAAATGAAAATTTTAAAAGTGCCCCTATTTCTGCTTTAAACTTTAGTTACCATCCCAAAATGAATCCCTGAGATGAAAAAAGTTGATTTCGGAGCATGATTTTTGAACAGGAGCTTCAACGGTTTTGTGGCATATGAGAAATTCCCTAAGCCCCGGACCCATCGATTTTGGTCAAAAATGAAAATTTTAAAAGTGCCCCTATTTCTGCTTTAAACTTTAGTTACCATCCCAAAATGAATCCCTGAGATGAAAAAAGTTGATTTCAGAGCATGATTTTTGAACAGGAGCTTCAACGGTTTTGTGGCATATGAGAAATTCCCTAAGCCCCGGACCCATCGATTTTGGTCAAAAATGAAAATTTTAAAAGTGCCCCTATTTCTGCTTTAAACTTTAGTTACCATCCCAAAATGAATCCCTGAGATGAAAAAAAGTTGATTTCGGAGCATGATTTTTGAACAGGAGCTTCAACGGTTTTGGGGCATATGAGAAATTCCCTAAGCCCCAGACCCATCGATTTTGGTCAAAAATGAAAATTTTAAAAGTGCCCCTATTTCTGCTTTAAACTTTAGTTACCATCCCAAAATGAATCCCTGAGATGAAAAAAGTTGATTTCGGAGCATGATTTTTGAACAGGAGCTTCAACGGTTTTGGGGCATATGAGAAATTCCCTAAGCCCCGGACCCATCGATTTTGGTCAAAAATGAAAATTTTAAAAGTGCCCCTATTTCTGCTTTAAACTTTAGTTACCATCCCAAAATGAATCCCTGAGATGAAAAAAGTTGATTTCGGAGCATGATTTTTGAACAGGAGCTTCAACGGTTTTGGGGCATATGAGAAATTCCCTAAGCCCCGGACCCATCGATTTTGGTCTAAAATGAAAATTTTAAAAGTGCCCCTATTTCTGCTTTAAACTTTAGTTACCATCCCAAAATGAATCCCTGAGATGAAAAAAGTTGATTTCGGAGCATGATTTTTGAACAGGAGCTTCAACGGTTTTGGGGCATATGAGAAATTCCATAAGCCCCGGACCCATCGATTTTGGTCAAAAATTAAAATTTTAAAAGTGCCCCTATTTCTGCTTTAAACTTTAGTTACCATCCCAAAATGAATCCCTGAGATGAAAAAAGTTGATTTCAGAGCATGATTTTTGAACAGGAGCTTCAACGGTTTTGTGGCATATGAGAAATTCCCTAAGCCCCGGACCCATCGATTTTGGTCAAAAATGAAAATTTTAAAAGTGCCCCTATTTCTGCTTTAAACTTTAGTTACCATCCCAAAATAAATCCCTGAGATGAAAAAAGTTGATTTCAGAGCATGATTTTTGAACAGGAGCTTCAACGGTTTTGTGGCATATGATAAATTCCCTAAGCCCCGGACCCATCGATTTTGGTCAAAAATGAAAATTTTAAAAGTGCCCCTATTTCTGCTTTAAACTTTAGTTACCATCCCAAAATGAATCCCTGAGATGAAAAAAGTTGATTTCGGAGCATGATTTCTGAACAGGAGCTTCAACGGTTTTGGGGCATATGAGAAATTCCCTAAGCCCCGGACCCATCGATTTTGGTCAAAAATGAAAATTTTAAAAGTGCCCCTATTTCTGCTTTAAACTTTAGTTACCATCCCAAAATGAATCCCTGAGATGAAAAAAGTTGATTTCGGAGCATGATTTTTGAACAGGAGCTTCAACGGTTTTGGGGCATATGAGAAATTCCCTAAGCCCCGGACCCATCGATTTTGGTCAAAAATGAAAATTTTAAAAGTGCCCCTATTTCTGCTTTAAACTTTAGTTACCATCCCAAAATGAATCCCTGAGATGAAAAAAGTTGATTTCGGAGCATGATTTTTGAACAGGAGCTTCAACGGTTTTGTGGCATATGAGAAATTCCCTAAGCCCCGGACCCATCGATTTTGGTCTAAAATGAAAATTTTAAAAGTGCCCCTATTTCTGCTTTAAACTTTAGTTACCATCCCAAAATGAATCCCTGAGATAAAAAAAGTTGATTTCAGAGCATGATTTTTGAACAGGAGCTTCAACGGTATTGTGGCATATGAGAAATTCCCTAAGCATCGGACCCATCGATTTTGGTCTAAAATGAAAATGTTAAAAGTGCCCCTATTTCTGCTTTAAACTTTAGTTACCATCCCAAAATAAATCCCTGAGATGAAAAAAGTTTATTTCGGAGCATGATTTTTGAACAGGAGCTTCAACGGTTTTGGGGCATATGAGAAATTCCCTAAGCCCCGAACCCATCGATTTTGGTCAAAAATGAAAATTTTAAAAGTGCCCCTATTTCTGCTTTAAACTTTAGTTACCATCCCAAAATCAATCCCTGAGATGAAAAAAGTTGATTTCGGAGCATGATTTTTGAACAGGAGCTTCAACGGTTTGTGGCATATGAGAAATTCCCTAAGCCCCGGACCCATCGATTTTGGTCAAAAATGAAAATTTTAAAAGTGCCCCTATTTCTGCTTTAAACTTTAGTTACCATTCCAAAATGAATCCCCTGAGATGAAAAAAGTTGATTTCGGAGCATGATTTTTGAACAGGAGCTTCAACGGTTTTGGGGCATATGAGAAATTCTCTAAGCCCCGGACCCATCGATTTTGGTCAAAAATGAAAATTTTAAAAGTGCCCAAATTTCTGCTTTAAACTTTAGTTACCATCCCAAAATGAATCCCTGAGATGAAAAAAGTTGATTTCGAAGCATGATTTTTGAACAGGAGCTTCAACGGTTTTGTGGCATATGAGAAATTCCCTAAGCCCCGGACCCATCGATTTTGGTCTAAAATGAAAATGTTAAAAGTGCCCCTATTTCTGCTTTAAACTTTAGTTACCATCCCAAAATAAATCCCTGAGATGAAAAAAGTATATTTCAGAGCATGATTTTTGAACAGGAGCTTCAACGGTTTTGTGGCATATGAGAAATTCCCTAAGCCCCGGACCCATCGATTTTGGTCAAAAATGAAAATTTTAAAAGTGCCCCTATTTCTGCTTTAAACTTTAGTTACCATCCCAAAATAAATCCCTGAGATGAAAAAAGTTGATTTCAGAGCATGATTTTTGAACAGGAGCTTCAACGGTTTTGTGGCATATGAGAAATTCCCCTAAGCCCCGGACCCATCGATTTTGGTCAAAAATGAAAATTTTAAAAGTGCCCCTATTTCTGCTTTAAACTTTAGTTACCATCCCAAAATGAATCCCTGAGATGAAAAAAGTTGATTTCGGAGCATGATTTTTGAACAGGAGCTTCAACGGTTTTGGGGCATATGAGAAATTCCCTAAGCCCCGG